>NC_082715.1:163995701-164185745 GCF_030144855.1 Hypanus sabinus | reverse complement strand
GAGGGATTTATTGAGAGAACGAGAAAGATTGTGTGATTGAGAGAGAGTGCAGACCTTTAACAGCCCGCATCAGTCAGCAGCAGCCGAAAGCAGCACATCATTTAGAAAATAAATAAATAAATCCCAGCACGTATATTGAATAGATTTAGAACGTGCAAACTGAACAGAAATACAGTATATTCAAAAAGGGTTCAATGTCGATTTAGGAATCGGATGGCGGACGGGGAGAAGCTGGTTCTGAATCGCAGAGTGTGTACCTCCTACCCGAAGATAACAGTGAGAAAAAGGCACGCCCTGGGTGCTGGGGGTCCTTAATAATGGACGCTGCCTTTGTGAGGCACCGCTTCCTGAAGATATCAAGTGTACTTTTTAGGCTAGTACCCAAGAAAGAGCTGGCAAGATTTATAACCCTCTGCAGCATCTTTCGTTCCGGTGCAGTAGAACACCCACCCCCCTCCACCTCATAGCAGAGGGTGATGCAGACTGTCAAAATGCTCCCCACGGTACATCTAAAGAAGTTTTTGAGTGCATTTGTTGACATGCCAAATCTGTTCAAACTTCTAATGAATTATAGCCGCTGCCTCGTCTTGTTTTTAACTACACCGATATGTTCATACCGGGTTAAATCCTCAGAGATCTTGACACCCAGGAACTTGAAACTTCTGACTTCTCACTCCACACAAACCTATCCCATCACCCTAATACGATCTGTAACTCACCCACATGCCTGTCCCTAAACTGATCTCTATCAGCCAGACCTGTGTCCCCAAACGTAAATATGTCCTCTCACAACATGGCATCCCAGCCATTGAATCCTGATCTACATTCCAACTTCCCACATCACTGTCCTTAAACCTACTCTGATATCCAACTTCCCACATCACTGTCCCTAAACCTAATCTGGTCTCTAACACACCACATCACTGACGTGATTTGGTGAACCTGGCTTCTCCACTTTCCTGCCCCTAACCACTAACCTGACTCCTATGCGCCCTCCCATATCTCTGTCCCCAAACGTAAATGTGGCCTCTCACAACATGGCATCCGTGCCCCTGACCCTTATGTGAACACTAACTTCCCAACATCCCTTTCGCAAAATCCTAACCTGAACTGTAAATAACCTTATCACTATCTCTAAATCTTCGTCTAACCCTACTTCCCTGTTCTTAAATCCGAACCATACTTCTAACACGCTACAACAATGTGCCTAAACTCCAATCTATACCTCTCCACATCCCTGACCCGAAACCCTACTCTCACCTCCAAATCTCCACACCACTGTTCCTGAAGCTCAATTTGACCTCAAACACCCTGCATCCCTAAACCTAAACTTTCATCTAATCTAGCCTCAAATTCCCACATCCCTGAACCGAAACGTCAACCTGACCTCTATTCTCACACAACAAAGCCCATAATGCCAGCCTGACCTCTATTTTAACATAACAAAGCTCATAATGCCAACCTGACCTCTATTCTAACACAACAAAGCCCATAATGCCAACCTGACCTCTATTCTAACACAACAAAGCCCATAATGCCAGCCTGACCTCTATTCTAACACAACAAAGCCCATAATGCCAACCTGACCTCTATTCTAACACAACAAAGCCCATAACGCCAACCTGACCTCTAACTTCCCAGGTACCTGACTCTAAACAAAAATATGAACTCTAAATCTCCACACCGTTGTTTCTAAATCATAATCTGAGCAAACACTAAAGCATGGGCCAGATCAAACTGCCAGGGCTGCGTCACTCTGAATCTCGAGTGATGAGATAAAGAAGCACAAGACAGATGATTTTACCACAGCCTGCATAATCTCAACCAAACCAAACACTGGCCCACATCACTCCCCCCAAAACACTTCGCTGAATCTCTCACAGGGCAGCACTCATACCCTGCAATGCAACATCACCCCAGTTCAATCATAAGTAGTAATCCCATCATAAAGCATATTCATAATAATAAAGTTGAACATTTGTGTAAGGAGGAGGAAGGTCCCAATAAAGGCAATTGTGGGACCTGTTTAATGAAGACGGGTGCCAGAGTGGCAGGGCTGCGTGATACTGTATCTGCAGGTGATGAGTTCAACTAACACAGCAGTGATGGTTTTCCTATTCCGCATAATCACGACCTGACCAAGCAGGTTCATGCTTTTCATTTTCCTGGTCCACGAAATGCCAATGATAAATGCTGTGATCCAAGAACCGAAAGGGTAGCAGAGGGTTGCACCCAAGCTGGGACCAGAGGAAATAAGTCACTACCCAACTCAAAGAGACAGGATGGAGTGGCATTGAATTTCCCGTAAATCCTGCTAATTTAACCGAAGCGATTCCTAGCATCAAGATGCAATATAAAGATCAGTGTAAATTTAAAGTTGCCCGTTATTTAGAGATGAAGCCACAAAACATTCTATCCCCCTATGGTAAAATAAAAGCAAGTAAAGTGGTCTAAAATACCCGAGCCCTCAAACTGACATGAAACTCACTGGCATACCTGACTTATTAAGCCAAGTAGTGTTGGACCACTTTAATGAAGGTCATGGGCCACATTAAAGTGGCTCCAGTACTCTACCCGCTAAGGACCAACATACTCAAAACACTAAACTGCAGAACCTTGTCTTCCAGCCCCACATATACATCCAACAACCCTTTCCAATGTCAGCACATCCTTTCTTAAATCAGGAGCCCAAAACTGCACACAGTATTCCAAGTGATGTCTTACCAGTGCTTATTGAGCCTCAACATCACATCCCTGTTGCTATACTCTATTCCTCTAGAAATGAATTGCATTGGCCTTCTTCACCACCGACTCAATCTGGAGGTTAACCTCAAGGATATTCTGCACGAGGGCTCCCAAGTCCCGTTGTATCTCAGAACTTTGAATTCTTTCCCCATTTAAATAATAGTCTGCCTGTTTATTTCTTCTACCAAGGTGCATGACTGTACACTTCCCGACATTGTAATTCATTTGCCACTTCATTGCCCATCCCCCCCAATTTATCCAAGTCTCTCTGCAGACTCTCTGTTTCCTCAGCACTACCGGCCCCTTCACCTATCTTCGTATCATCAGCAAACTTAGCCACAAAGCCATCTATTCCATAATCCAAATCGTTGATATACAACGTAAAAAGAAGCGGCCCCGACACGGATCCCTGTGGAACACCACTGGTAACCGGCAGCCAACCAGAATGGGATCCCTTTATTCCCACTCTCTGTTTCCTGCCAATCATCAAATACTCTATTCATGTATGTAACTTTCCCATAATTCCATGGGTTCTCATATTGTTTAGCAGCCTCATGTGCGGCACCTTGTCAAAGGCCTTGAGTGTTCTGTTTGATCTATCAGGGTGGTTCACCCCCGAGCGAAGCCATGAACCAATACTTACTTGGAAATCTACGGGAAGGTATTCCATGGTGTCAGGTATATAAATACTTAGATAGCCAGGGATTGATCAGCGATAGGCTATGTGCGTGCATTCAGAATAAGGTAGCAACTTTGTAGATTCGGAGAGTGGAAATACATAGCTGCCTCTCTAACTGGAAGCCTGTGACTAGTGGTGTAAAGCAGGGATCGGTGCTGGGTCCGTTGATGCTTGCCATCTGGATCAACAATCTGGATGACAATGTGATAAAGTGAATCAGCAAAGTAGTGGATGACACAAAACTGGGTTGTGTAGTAGGAAGCAAGGCAGACTATTAAAGTTTGCCAGGGTATCTGGACCAGATGGAATAATAAGCTGAAAAATTGATGATGGATTTTAATGAAAATAAGTGTAAAGTGTGACACTTTCGATGGACTAATCAGGATAGGTTCTAAACGGCGATCAATAGGTGATCAATACAGATTCATAGTAACTTGAAAATGGTGTCACATGTAGATAGGGTTGTATGGAGACATTTTGGCACATTGATTTACATAAATCAAAGTGCAGAGTACAGAAGATGGGTTGGTATGTTGAAGTTGTATCAGAGGTCTGTGAGGACACTTTTGTGCATCTTTTGTTACCTGCCTGCAGGGGTAATATTAATACGACTGAAAGAGAGCAGCGGAAATTTACAACGATGTTACTGGGTCTTGAGGAATTGAGTTGGGGTGAAAGGATAAATAGATTAAGACTTTATTCCCTGGAGATTAGGAAAGATGTACAGAATTATAAATTATACAGATGAAATAACTATAGGTAGGCTTTTTTTTCTAATGGTGTTAAGTGAGACTGGAATTAGAGCTCATGGTTTAATGGTGAAACGTTTGACATTTAAAGAGAATCTGTTTATGAAATCCTTCACTCAAAAATTGTTCAGAGTGCGGGACGAGATTGTCATGGTTTGGTCCGTGAAGTCCGCATTCTGGTTTACGGTCCGGTCCATCGTACTTTATTCCAGGTTTTCCGGTTTTCCCTTGTTCTGTTGGGTGCTCTAATTGAGGCACCTGATTCTTATTTTGGGCTGGCTGCTTAAATAGCTCCTGGTTTCAGCTTCATTTGCTGGGCTGTTCCCTGCACCTTCCTCCTGGAACCTCGCCTGTATTACTGTCAAGTTCTACGGCCGGAGCAAGACCGGAGCCTTGTTATGTCTAGATAAGGAACTGTCTCTCGTTGCTTGGAACTGTCTTTGTGTCCACGCCTTCGCTAGGTAGGTCCGGCCGTTTGCCGCTATCTTGTGTGAGGAACCGTCTCTCTGTGTTCTGTGTACGAGTCCCGGCCTAACTTCCTGCACCCTAGGAGGGGTCCTGACTCTGTGTCGAGCCCCGGCCCAAGCCCTGTTCCTAAGGAAAGGTCCCGGATCTGTGTTCCATGTCCCTGTGTCCGGTGTCTCTCAAGACCAAGTCTCTGTGTTCCTGTTCTTTCAGGACCAAGGCTCCGTGTTCAGGTGTCCCAAGATCTAGTCAAGGCTTCGGGTTCTTGTCCTGTCCATGTGCCTCGTCCTGTGCAGCACTTCCATGTTTAATCCTGCAGCCAAGCTTCGTTTCGGCAGTATGTCTATAGACATAATCATGGTACAGCAATAGGATCAGTATTGAGCAAAGGTACAGAGAGGAAAGCTGCAGACTATGGAAAATATCCGGGAATACAGATACGGAATGAGATTGTACTTAATAATGGAGATTTGTGGTGCCAGAAGGTGAAATAAACCAGATATTTGTGGGCACAGATAGATCTATGGAGCAGTTGAGGAAACTGTGTTGGTGGCCAAAAAATGTAAGGATGTGAGGAGTAGAACTTTATAGCAAGAGTTGTTTGATTTGTGCCCAGTATAACGCAGATACATTGGCTAGAAAAACAGTTTAAGACACACTTACCCCGTAGATGGACCATGCGTTAACCTGCAGATTGATTTTGTTGGACCTTTACCTCCATCCCGTGGAGGACTGAAATATATCCCAGTGACAGGGGATATTTTCATCAAGTGGAAGGAAGCCTTCCCAACTAGAAATAAAACCACTGTTATAGCCAGGAGTTTGTCGGAGAGAGTTGTTACCTGTTGGGTCCTGCTTCAGGAGGGACAAGGGGGCACGACTTCAGGATTGAAGGTTGTCCTTTTAGACCTGAACTGCGGGTGGTAAATCTGTTGAATCTGTTGCCACGAGCGGCTGTGGAGACCAAGTCATTCGGTGTATTTAAGTCGGAGATAGATAGGTTTTTGATTAGCCAGGGCATCAAAGGGTATGGGGTGAAAACAGGGGAGAGGAGATGACTGGATAAAATGGATCAGCCCATGATTGAATGGCGGAGCAGACTCGATGTGCTGAATGGCCTACTTCTGCTCCTATGGTCTTGTGGTCTCAATAGGGGCTACCAACCAACTGCAACTTCATTGTGAATGTAATGATGCAGTTGTCATGGACACAAATCAGAAATGAGGTCATGGGTCAACATGTGTCCCAGGCAACTCATTCCCAGTCGCTCTGGAGCCCCAAGTTCTTTTGTGTAAACAGTAACTTGTCCCATGGTGGGGTCGACAACAACTGATACCACAACCATTGCCCTGCTTTTTCAAGGCAGCAGGACATGTATAAGGAAAGAAAAACATAAGGACAAATTACTCCAGTACCAGGATATAGAATTATTTTCGTGGCAGAATAAGTACTTTGCATTAGTCTTCAGTGCAGACGCTAACGGTATGCAGGATGTTCGAGGGTGTCAGGGAACAGAAGTGAGCGCAGTTGCTGGTACGTCGGAGAAGATGTTTGGAAAGGTGAAAAGCATGAAGCTGGGTAAATCACCTGGAACATATGGAGTCCATCTCATGGTTCTGAAAGGGGTATCTGAAGATATGGTGGAGACAGTGATCGTTTAATTCTCACAATATTTTGGAATGGATCCTGAAAGCTGGACAATTACAAATGTTACTGCACTCTTTCAGAAGGGAGGGAGTCATCAGAAGGTCAATTACAAGCTGGTTAGCCTGATTTCAGTGGTTGTAAAGATGTTGGAGTGAATGATCAAGGATGAGGTTTCGGAGTACTTCGCGGCGCATGCAAAAATAGGCCAAAGTCAGCAACGGTTTCGAAAAGGGAAATCTTTCCTGACCATATTCTTGGAATTTAAATTTCAAAGTGCAAGCATTATCAAGGTATGTGTATATTATACAACTTCGAGATTCGTCTCTTTGCAGGCTACTGCCAAACAAAGAATCCCCAAAACATAAAAATTCCATGAAACACAAGGTGCAGAGAGAAATTAAAAGCAAACCAAAAGACCATAAGACAAAGGAGCAGAAGTCGGCCATTCGGCCCATCGAGTTTGCTCCGCCATTTCATCTTGAGCTGATCCAATCTCCCCTTTAGTCCCATTCCCCCACCTTTTCACCGTAAGATTCACCACCTTCTGGCTAAATAAAAAAAAATGCATCTCCGCTCTGAATGGGCGCCCTGCAGTCCTCAAGTCATGCCCTCTCGTACTAGACTCCCCCCACCGTGGGAAACAACTTTGCCACATCCACTCTGTCCATGCCTTTCAACATTCGAAATGTTTCTATGAGGTCCCCGCACATTCTTCTAAACTCCAAGGAGTACAGTCCAAGACCGGTCAAACGTTCCTCATGTGTTAACCCTCTCATTCCCTGGATCTTTCTAGTGAATCTTCTCTGAACCCTCTCCAATGTCAGCACATCCTTTCTTAAATAAGGAACCCAAAACGGCACACAGTATTCCAAGTGAGGTCTTACCAGTGCCTTATAGAGCCTCAACATCACATCCCTGCTCCTATACTCTATTCCTCTAGAAATGAATGTCAACATTGCATTCGCCTTCTTCACCACCGACTCAGCCTGGAGGTAACCTTAAGGGTATCCTGCACGAGGTCTCTCAAGTCCCGTTGCATCTCAGTACTTTAAAATCTCTGCCCATTTAAATAATAATCTGCCTGTTTATTTCTTCTACCAAGGTGCATGACCGTTCACTTTCCGACATTGTAGTTCATTTGCCACTTCATTGCCCATCCCCCCAATATATCCAAGTCTTTGTGCAGACTCTCTGTTTCCTCAGCACTACCGGCCCCTTCACCTATCTTTGTATCGTCAGCAAACTTAGCCACAAAGCCATCTATTCCATAACCCAAATCAGTGATATACAACGTAAAAAGAAGCGGCGCCAACACGGACCCCTGTGGAACACCACTGGTAACCGGCAGCCAACCAGAATGGGATCCCTTTATTCCCACTCTCTGTTTCCTGCCAATCAACCAACGCTCCATCCACGTACATAACAAACAATAAAAGAGAGCAAATACCGTTCAGAATGAAAGTGAATGTCTGGAGCTGCCGGAACAGGCCACGGACTCAGCTCAGCTCAACAGAGAGGTCAGTAAACATCACGGAGCATCTGTCGATCCGGACTGCTCTGGTTTCAACATCCTCAATGACCTGGGTGGTGGGGGTCTGAGATCAGTAAAGCTTTCCCTACAATAATGTGTCATGTTGATGTGCTGACCGGGGGAGACGGATTTACCCGTGACAATGTTTCATGTAGATGTGCTGACAGGGGGAGAGGGATTTTCCCGTGAGACTGTTTCATGTAGATGTGCTGACTGGGGGTGAGGGATTTACCCGTGACAATGTTTCACGTAGATGTGCAAACTGGGGAAGTGGTCTTTACCCCTGAGGTACTGGACCATATTTCTTATGTTTTGTAACAGTAAATCATTTAATCTAAAAGAAGGCACAGAGTCCTAAATGGGAGTTGAATTTCGATTTTCATTTGTTACATATTACGTGGTAGCGTGATGATGTTTGCAGTTCACGTATTTATACACATAACCCGTAATGAATTATTTAAACAAATAAGAAAGCTGAATCAGACAAAATGTATACAAGGTTAGGGAAATATTATTGAAATATTAAACACACTTTGGTATCCAACAGTTTTTGAAGTATCTTCTCTTCAGGACATGGAAGTTTCCATACCAGGCTGTGATACAGTCAGTCAATACACTCTTCACTTCTATGAAGAGGTTTGTCAAAGTTTAAGATGTTATGCCGAATCTCTGCAAACCCCTAAGAAGTAGAGTTTCTGCCGAGCTTTCTTCATAATTGGACTTAAGTGCAGGGCCCAGGACTGGTCCTCCAAAATAATATCACCACTGAATTATAAGTTGCTGACCCTCTCCACCTGTGATCTCCCGATTAGTTTTGACTTGTACACCTCTGGTTTCCTTTTACTGATGTTGATATCTTTGGTTGTTTTCGGTACCAGTCAGCCAGATTTTCAATCTCTCTCCTCGATGCTGATTCATCAGCATCTTTTATTCGGCCAGTGACGGTGGTGTCATCAGCAAACTTGATCGTGGCATTGGAGATGTGCTTAGCCAGACACTCTAGAGCTGTGTATCAGAGGCATCAGTAGAGAGGTAAAGTGGACTTCAGTTAATTCCATAGTTAGGGGAATAGGGACGAGATTCTATGGACGGGATAGAGACACCAATATATTTTGTAGCCTCCCAGGCGTCAGTGTCAGGGATGTCTCAGATTGGCTGCAGAGCATTCTAACGCGGGAGTGGGAGCAGGCAGAAGTCTTGGTACACTCTGTCACCAATAACATAGGAAGGAAAGGTGAGAAAGGAGGTATTTTAGGGAGCTCGGCAGAAAGCTGAAAAGTAAAAATTCAAGCATAGGAATCACCCGATTGCTATCTGTGCCACGTGCCAGTGAAGGCAAAAATTTAACAGATGGGTGCGAGCTTCAGATCATTGGTCAATGTCGTGCCTTTACAAAAGGTACTACTTACAGCAAATTCAAAGGGGACTAACATCCATAATATCAATCCATGCTTTCCTGGAGTTGTTCAAAAGGGTTTAATTTGGCAGCAGATGGGAACCGGTGTGATAGGGCTGAAGAGAGGGTATTTGTTTTACAAACAGGGGCAGTGTGTAGTGAGACTGTCAACAATGAGAGGCTGATGATAGGGCAAAATTTCAGTGGACGGGATGAGTTACAATGCAAAAGGGTGAGAAGATGAAAAAAATGGTGATGAATACATGACTGAAAGTTTTAAATTTGAATGTTTGCAGTATACGGAATAAGGGAGATGAAACTGTGCCGCAGTTACAGATTGGCATCATGACGTTCTGGGCATCACTGAACCTTGACTTAAAAAAAGATTATATCTGGGAGCTTAATGTCCACGGATACAGATTGTATTGAAGGGGCAGGGAGGTAGGCAAATGGAGTGAGGAGTTTCTATATGTAAAAACGAAATCAAATCTTCGGAAGAGGTGAACAAGGACTGCAAGGCGTGGAATACTGTCTTGAAGTGGCTGAATGCTTATGTAATCAATTATTTACTCCTCTATATTTGTACTTAATTTAGATCACTTGTAAGAGAATTGTTTTCACTTTGACATGAAGGAGTCTTTTTCTCTTGATCAGTGTCAAAAGAGCCAAATTAAATCCACTGTAATTCAATGTCGTGAAACAATTAAACCAGAAAACTTCATTTCTAAGGGTGGGTTGGATCTGTTCACTATTTGGGTCTGATATTAAATGAAGAGCATTGAATGGGAAGGAAGAGTTGAATACAAGAATAAGGATCTCCTCTGTAGGTATATGTGTCCTGGTGAGATCGTCTATGGAACATTGTGTACAGGTCTGGTCTCTCTTCCAGAGTCAACCTGTGGGATGAAGGGAATGAAGATAAATTTCCCAGATTGATTTGGGGGCTGAGTAGTGTCCTCGGAGAGATTACACTGACTGGGTCTGTCCCAAAGTTAGAGAAATAACAGGTGGTCTGACTGAGACAGACACGGTCTCACAGACTATGGGCAGAAATGATGCTTCCCCTGCCTGGGGTTGAGCAACCAGGGTCACAGACTAAAAATCCGAGGTAATCTCAGCAGGACTGAGAAGATGAGATTTTTAAGTCAAATTTAGAGGCTCAGCAATGATGGGGACGTTGCTTAAAAGTGGAGCTGAGGTCAAAGATCAGCCATGTTCTGAGTGAAGGGTAAAACAGACGCGAGGGGCGAAATGGCCACACATCCTTCTGTTTCTGATTTACCAAAGCTGTAGTTTACCGTTGCACCTGGTTTCCCTTTGCGGCTCAGCCTGTCGGATGACAAAGGGGAGCGGTGAGAGCTCGGGAGGTACATCGTCAGCCACGCGGGGCATCTCCTGACTTGCAGCAGCAGGGGACGCGTCTGGGAGGAAGCTCCGGACAACAGGTCCCAATGCACGGCGGGAAAAGGCCGGGAACCCTCCGCGTAGCTGAAGCATCTCAGTGAATCTGCGTCACCTTCACCTCTGCCATCGAAAGGATTCAAGACCCTGGCCGGTGTTGCAGCCTTTACCCGAGTTGCAGCTCCCAAACTCCTGCCTCTGCCCGACTCCACTCGCTCCCGGTTCTAAAGTCCTGTCGGCTTTGAGCGTTCAGCGTCCCTCCCACTGACACTCCTCCGGCAAAGGGAGCGTGTTTCTCCCAGCGGCGTTCGCTGATTGGCTGTGAGTGCGTCTGAGGGCGGGCTGCTGCCGGGAGTTGGAGCTGTCAGTCTCAGTTTGTTCTCAGAATCAAAGGAAGTTCCCCGAAACTCAAAGTTCAAAGTAAATTTTATAACCAGAGTCACTGCGTTCCACACCGAGAATCATTTTCCTGCGGACATACACAGAAAATCTACAGAATCATAACAAATAGGATCGGCGATAGATCAGCCAGAGTGCAGAGACAACGAACAGTGCAAATGCTGATGGATCTCTGGAGCTCTCACCACTCCCCTGTGCAATCTGATAGGCTGACAGCCAATGAAAACAAGGCACAAATGTAAACATGCTTCAGAAAATAATAAAAAAGGAGTTGGCGTTGCATTCCTCCCCTCACGCTGCTTTTTCCCTTCACTCAGAACATGCCTATCTTTTAACTGAGTGCCACTTTCCTTCAAAGTTCCCCGCATCATTCAGCCCCTAAATGTGCCTTCTGAATTTGGAAACCTTGTACAGAAAATCCCAAAGATTCATCGGATTCAGGGTGAGTAAATTTCGTCTCAGTCCTGCTGAGGTGACCTCGGACTTTGAGTCTGTGACCCCTGCGGGAGAAAACATAATTTCTGCCCCAAACCCATCAAAATGCTGTGAGATTGCGTCTGTCTCTTATTTCTCTAATTCTGAAAGATCATTGGTTGTGGGGGGATTTCAATGGATGGGCAAGTGAGTGTAGCTATCCGCTGTCATTCAAGAGCATGATGGCTGAATGATAGTAACTGTTCTTGAACCTGTTGCTGCGAGTCCTGAAGCTCTTGAGTTTTCTATCTGATTGCATCAGCAAGAAAAGAGCCTGGCCTGAATGGTGAGCATCTCTGATGTTTTGCTAGGACAGCGTTTCATGCAGATGTGCTCAATGGCTAGGAGTTCTCCACCCGTGATGTACTGGTCCGATTCCAATACCTTTTGGAGGCTCTTCAAGAGGGCGATTAACTACGCTGTTCATCGCGCTCTCGCTGTGAACCTTGTGTTAATGAAGTTGTTTTCAGTTCTGACAGACCAGCAGTTTTGACCACAGCATCATCGTGCAGGAGAAGGACTGCAGGAGAAGGACTGGATGGACACAGTGGAGTGGTTCCCCGAGCAGACAGTCCAGACCATCTGGCAGAATGCCTCATCACCAGATCTCACCAACAGGCACCAAGACCTCACCTGTCTGGCGGCGAGAGGGGCCTCCCAGTCTGATCCTTGCTGCATGCCCGGAGATCACTCCCACAGCGCGCTGCCCCGAGATTACCGCAGTGGAGACCAGACGGTCACTCAACTCTTTGCGGACTGTGGGCTGGCGAAGATCTGTGGAGAAAGATGCAAGGGCCTGTGGCACAGCAGTTGCGTGACAGAAGGCTCTCTGATCTTCGGGCTGTTCCCAGGACGCAGAAGAAAAGGGACATCAAGTGCCGCTGGAAGATCATCAACTCGGGGAAAGAACCCCGAAACTTGTTGGTCAGACACCGCATCAAGATGTCCACAGAGCAGGGTTCCCACCCTGGGGTTCACGGTTAATCGTATAAAACCATTGCCACTGGTCCATGGCATAAAAACATTTGGAAACCCTTGTCGTACAGGAATGCGGCCGACTGGCACATTCCGGACGACAGGGACACCAGTGGAACTGTAGGGTCCCGTACTACTGGACAGGGAGGGGTCGGGTTGGCTGGGATCGCCTCTCAGTTATTGTAGTAGTGAACCATCCCAGGGGGCGACATGAGCGACAACAGTCCTACTGGTCTTACCCAGTGTAAACTAACATTAAATATATCGCATTGACAACGACTGCAAATTCATTGGGTAAAGACATTGCATCTTTTATCCTTGTGAATATTGTTATGCTAAATAAAGTTTATTCTGATAAACAATCAGCTTCTGGGCTGTGTCCACAGTGAGGGACATTGGACCTACCACTGGAGCCGGGACGGACATGGCTAAAGTCGGGAAGGACAGTGGAAATCAGGACTTCGCCCAAAAAAAATAATGTTTCCTCCTTTTGACGTAGAATGTCTAGTCCTGTGGGTTTTCCTGCGGGCACAGGTCGGTCAACACCACTGCATCTGTCTCCTCACAGCACGATATTCTCTCCACATCCCTAGTTTCGTGGCATGAACTAATTTAATAGTTGATTTAAATATTAACTTAATCTCCATTTTACACCCCAGTCTGACTCTCTTCAGAGAAATATAAAAATGAGCTGCAGGAGGATCTCAACGGATCAGGCAGCATCGTGGAAAGGAATGGACAATCAACATTTCAGGTTCAGACAGTCCTGATGAAGGATCTTGACCCGGAATGTTGATTGTACACTTCACTCCAGAGATGCTGCCTGACCCGCTCAGTCCCTCCAGCTTCATGTTTCGGACGTGAGATTCCAGCATCTGCAGTCTCTTGTGTCTCTCATTTCAGAACTTGCCCCTTTCAGTCCCGCCTCAGACTGAACCAGGCTCTTCTCTCCGGCACACATCTGTCTCACGCACACACATGATCTTCCCACTCGACAAAAATTGTTCGTTCCTCCTCTATGCCTCATACCCTCCGAGTTCCTCTGCTCCCATTTTCACCATTTCCACTCTTTCTACTTCCTCTTCCTCTTTCCTTCACCGTCTATTTCTCTCTATCTCTGTTTACCACTCCCTCCTCCTTTCTCTTCTCCCTCTCGGCTCAACTATTTTTCTTCTTCCATACATATGGAGAGGAAAAGAGCGAGAAGTGGGGGAGAGACGGAGGCTAAATATTTTCTTTATTACCTCCTCTATTCATTCGTTCTCTTCCCCACTGCCCCAATCTTTCCTCCACACATTCCTCCCTACCCACTCACTGCCCTTCTTCTCTCCCTTATTGTCGCCTCTCGCCTTTTCCCCAATTTCCCCCTGTTCTGTAGCTCGGTTTCCCCGCCACCCACCCGTCCCCTCAACCCTTCCCCACCCCGCACTGTGATGACCGGTTGACAGGTACAGTGAATTATCTGATGTTGCGTAATTCTGCATTTGGAAATGTCCAACGTTCTCTCGGAAGATAAGAGCTTGTGGTTTCCGGGAGACGCAAGTTTGTTCCTCTTTTGTGTACTACAGAACAGGCGGGGGAGGGGATTGTGGAGAGTTTGTACAGAGAGAGGGAGAGAGGTTCCTCTTTTATCTGTTCTCTTGACCACGGCCCTAATCGATCTTCCACACATTCCTCCCTACCCTACCCACTCACTGCCTTTCTTCTTTCCTTTATTGTCTCTTTCTGCCAGGGCGCTGGAGCAGGGATCCAACCAAGACACAGTGTTCTGCACAAAGTGATATTAATTGAGTGGCAAATTCCGAGGTGGAAGCAAAGTCGGCGTAAAGTTTAGGTAGAGATCAAATGCAAAAAAAAAAAAAAAAAACAGAATTGGGAGTCAGGCAGTGTCGGTATTCAGACAGGCACATTACAGATACTAATGTTGGAAAGCTCAGGAAAATTCACTGGCACAATCTGGCAATAAACAGTTGAAAACACAGGACTGAAATACACTGAGCCATAAACAGAGAGGTAGGTGATAAGTGGAGCACAGTGAGACACAGGTGACAGCAATACAGGTAATAATGGAAAACAGATGAGAGTACTCAGTAATACAGGGGCCGGAGTACAGCAGGAGCAGGGACATGAGTGCATGGCAATACAAAAGTACAGATTGAGATTCAGGGGGAAACACACACAAAAAAAAGAGTTCAACTGAAGATTGTTTTTAACTAACAAGGGATGACCCAGAGCAATGGGATCTTGAAAAGAGTCAATAACATGAACTATTCATGACGATTGCCGGTTAGAAACATAGAAACATAAAAAAAATAATAGGTGCAGGAGTAGGCCATTCTGCCCTTCGAGCCTGCACCGCCATTCAGAATGATCATAGCTGAACATCCAACTCAGAACACTGTACCTTCTTTCTCTCCATACCCCTGATCCCTTTAGTCACAAGGGCCATGTCTAACTCCCTCTTAAATATAGCCAATGAACCGGCCTCAACTGTTTACTGTGGCAGAGAATTCTGCAGATTCACCACTTTCTGTGTGAAGAAGTTTTTCCTCATTTCGGTCCTAAAAGGCTTCCCCTTTATCCTTAAACTGTGACCCCTCGGTCTGGGCTTCCCCACCATCGGAAACAATCTTTCCGCATCCATAATGTCCAATCCCTTTAGAATTTTATATGTTTCAATAAGATCCCCCGTCATTCTTCTAAATTCCAGCGAGTATTCCAGGGTATAAATTAATTTGCAAGGGGGAATGGGACCCAGAGCGATAGAGCTGTGAAAGAAGTGCATGGAGTAAAGCCAGATCTAACAGATAGAGAAGCTTTGAGGAAAGAGCAGCACAATAAAGGGTATAAAGGTAATAAGGTAGAAGAGCTAAAGTGTGAGTACTTCAATGCAAGAAGCATCAGGAACAAAGGTGATGAACTGAGAGCTTGGATACATACATGGAATTATGATGTAGTGGCCATTACGGAGACTTGGCTGGCACCACGGCAGGAATGGATTCTCAATATTCCTGGATTTCAGTGCTTTTAAAGGGATCGAGAGGGGGAGAAAAGGGAGGAGGGGTGGCATTACTGGTCAGAGATACTATTACAGCTGCAGAAAGGGTGGGTAATGTAGCAGGATCCTCTTTTGAGTCAGTATGGGTGGAAGTCAGGAACAGGATGGGAGCAGTTACTCTACTGGGGGTATTCTATAGACACCCTGGTAGCAGCAGAGATACTGAGAGCAGATTGGGAGGCAGACGTTGGAAAGGTGTAAAAATAACAGGATTTTTATCTTGGGTAATTTTAACTTCCCTAATATTGATTGGCACTTGATTAGTTCCAAGGGTTTAGATGGAGCAGAGTTTGTTAAATGTGTCCAGGATGGATTCCTGTCACAATATGTTGACAGGCCGATTAGAGGGAATACCATACTAGATCTAGAATTAGGTAACGAACCGGGTCTGGTCAGAGATCTGTCAGTGGGTGAGCACCTGGGGGACAGTGATCACCGCTCCCTGACCTTTAGCATTATCATGGAAAAGGAGAGAATCAGAGAGGACAGGGACATTTTTAATTGGGGAAGGGCAAATTATGAGGCTATCAGGCTAGAACTTGCGGGTGTGAATTGGGAGGATGTTTTTGCAGGGAAATGTACTAGGGACCTATGTTTGATGTTTAAGGATATCTTGCAGGATGTTAGGGATAAATTTGTCCCGGTGAGGAAGATAAAGAATGGTAGGGTGAAGGAACCATTGGTGACAAGTGAAGTGGAAAATCTAGTCAGGTGGAAGAAGGCAGCATACATGAGGTTTAGGAAGCAAGGATCAGATGGGTCTATCGAGGAATATAAGGTAACAAGAAAGGAGCTTAAGAAGGGGCTGAGAAGAGCCAGAAAGGGGCATGAGAAGGCCTTGGCGAGTAGGGTAAAGTAAAACCCCAAGGCATTCTTCAGTTACGTGAAGAACAAAAGGACCGATTAGAGATAAAAGTGGGAAGATGTGCCTGGAGGCTGAGGAAATCAGCGAGGTCCTCAATGAATACTTCTCTTCGGTGTTCTCCACTGAGAGGTAACTTGATGACGGTGAGGACAATATGAGTGAGGTTGATATTCTGGAGTATGATGATATTAAGGGAGAGGAGGTGTTGGAGTTGTTAAAAATACATTAGGACGGATAAGTCCCCCGGTCCTGACAGAATATTCCCCAGGCTGCTCCATGAGGCAAGGGAAGAGATTGCTTAACATCTCTCTAGGATCTTTGTGTACTCGTTGTCCACGAGAATAGTACCAGAGGATTGGAGGTGGCGAATGTTGACCCTCTGTTCAGAAACGATAGTGGGGATAGTCCAAGTAATTATAGACCAGTGAGCCTTACGTCAGTGGTTGGAAAGCTGTTGGAAAAGTTTCTTAGAGACAGGATCTATGGGCATTTAGAGAATCATGGCCTGATCAGGGACAGTCAGCATAGCTTTGTGAAGGGCAGATCGTGCCTAACAAGCCTGATACAGTTCTTTGAGGAGGTGACCAGGCATATAGATGAGGGTAGTGCAGTGGATGTGATCTACACAGATTTTAGAAAGGCATTTTACAAGGTTCCACACGGTAGGCGTATTCAGAATGCCAGAAGGCATGGGATCCAGGCAAGTTTGGCCTGGTGGATCCAGAATTGGCTTCCTGCAGAAGGCAGAGTGTAGTGGTGTAAGGAGTGCATTCAGACTGGAGAGTTGTCACTAGTGATGTCCCACAAGGATCTGTTCTAGGACCTGTACTTTTTGTGATTTTTATTAACGACCTGGATGTGCGGGTAGAAGGGTGGGTTGGCAAGTTTGCAGACGACACAAAGGTTGGTGGTGTTGTAGGTAGTGTATAGGATTGTCGATGATTGCAGAGAGACATTGATAGGATGCAGAAGTGGGCTGAGAAGTGGCAGATGGAGTTCAACCTGGAGAAGTGTGAGATGGTACATTTTGGAAAGACAAACTCCAAAGCCGAGTACAAAGTAAATGGCAGGATACTTGGTGGTGTGGAGGTGCAGAGTGATCTGGGGGTACATGTCCACAGATTCCTGAAAGTTGCCTCACAGGTAGATAGGATAGTTAAAAAAGCTTATGGCGTGTTAGCTTTCATAAGTCGAGGGATAGAGTTTAAGAGACACGACGTAATGACGCAGCTCTATAAAACTCTAGTTAGGCCACGCTTGGAGTGTCCAGTTCTGGTCGCCTCAGTATAGGAAGGATGTGGAAGCATTGGAAAGGGTACAGAGGAGATTTACCAGGATGCTGCCTGGTTTAGAGAGTATGGATTTTGATCAGAGATTAAGGGAATCAGGGCTTTACTCTTTGGAGAGAAGGAGGATGAGAGGAGATATGATATTAAGAGATATTAAGAGGAATATTCAGAGTGGACAGCCAGCGCCACTTTCCCAGGGCACAACTGCTCAGTACAAGAGGACATGGCTTTAAGGTAAGGGGAGGGAAGTTCAAGGGGGATATTAGTGCAAGGTATTTCACTCAGAGAGTGGTTGGTGCGTGGAATGTTGTGCCTGAGTCAGTGGTGGAGGCAGATACACTAGTGAAGTTTAAGAGACAACGAGACAGGTATATGGAGGAATTTAAGTTGGGGAGTTATATGGGAGTCAGGGTTTGAGGGTCGGCTCAACATTGTGGGCCGAAGGGCCTGTAATGTGCTGTACCATTCTATGTTCTATGTTCTATAAGCCTAGTTGATTCAGACTTTCTTCATATGAAAGCCCTGCCATCCCAAGGATCAATCCGGTGAACCTTCTTTGTACTCCCACTATAGCAAGAATGTCTTTCCTCAGATTAGGGGACCAAAACTGCACACAATACTCCAGATGTGGTCTCACCAAGGCCTTGTACAACTGCGGTAGAACCTCCCTGCTCCTGTACTCGAATCCTCCTGCTATGAATGCCAACATAACATTTGCCTTTTTCACCGCCTGCTGTACCTGCATGCCCACTTTCAATGACTGGTGTACAATGACACCCAGTTCTCTTTGCAGCTCCCCTTTTCCTAATCGGCTACCATTCAGATAATAATCTGTTTTCCTGTTCTTTCCAACAAAGTGGATAACCTCACATTCATCCACATTAAATGCATCTGCCATGAATTTGCCCAGTCACCTCACCTATCCTAGTCACCCTGCATCCTCTTAACACCCTCCTCACAGTTAACACCGCCGCCCAGCTACGTGTCATCCGCAAACTTGGAGACTTTGCATTTAATTCCCTCGTCTAAATCATTAATATATATTGTAAACAACAGGGATCCCAGCACTGAGCCTTGCAGTACCCCACTAGTCACTGCCTGCCATTCTGAAAATGTCCCGTTTATTCACACTCTTTGCTTCCTATCTGCCACCCAATTCTCTATCCACATCAATACCATACCCCCAATACCATGTGCTTTAAGTTTGCACACTAATCTCCTGTGTGGCACCTTGTCAAAAGCCTTTTGAAAATCCAAATACACCACATCCACTGTCTCTACCCTATCCACTCTACTAGTTACATCTTCAAAAAATTCTCTAAGATTCAGCAGACATGATTTTCCTTTCACAAATCCATGCTGACTCTGTCCGATGATTTCACCGCTTTCCAAATGTGCTGTTATCACATCTTTGATAACCGAATCTAACATTTTCCTCCACTGCCGATGTCAGGCTAACCGGTCTATAATTCCCTGGTTTCTCTCTCCCTCCTTTTTTTAAAAAGTGGGGTTACATTAGCCACCCTCCAATCCTCAGGAACTAATCCAGAATCTAAGGAGTTTTGAAAAATTATCAATGATGCATCCATTTCTTCAGCTACTTCCTTAAGCACTCTGGGATGCAGACCATCTGGCCCTGGGGTTTTATCTGCCTTTAATCTCTTCAATTTACCTAACACCACTTCCCTACTAACATGTATTTCCTTCAGTTCCTCCATCTCACAAGACCCTCGGACCCCTACTATTTCTGGAAGATTATTTATGTCCTCCTTAGTGAAGACAGAACCAAAGTAGTTATTCAATTGGTCTTCCATGTCCTTGTTTCCCATTTTCAATTCACCTGTTTCTGACTGTCAGGGACCTACATTTCTCTTAAACAATCTTTTTCTTTTCACATATCTATAAAAACTTTTACAATCAGTTTTTACGTTCCCTGCCAGTTTTCTCTCATAATCTTTTTTTTCCCTTTCCTAATTAAGCCCTTTGTCCTCCTCTGCTGGACTCTGAATTTCTCCCAGTCCTTAGGTGCGCCGCTTTTTCTGGCTAATTTGTATGTTTTTTCTTCGGACTTGGTACTATCCCTAACTTGCCTTGTCAGCCACGGGTGCACTCGTTTATTCTTTTGCCAGACTGGGATGAACAATTGTGGTTCATGCATACGATCTATAAATGCTTGCCATTGCATATCCACCGTCAATGCTTTATGTATCATTTCCCAGTCTATCTTAGCTAATTCACGTCCTAGACCTTCAAATGAAGCTCAGAAACTTTGTTTCTGAATTAACCGTGTCACTCTCCATCTTAATGAAGAATTTCACCATATTATGGTCGCTCTTACCCAAGGGGCCTCGCATGACAAGATTGCTAACTAACCCTTCCTCATTGCTCAATACCCAATCAAGAATGGCCTGCTCTCTAGTTTGTTCCTCGACATATTGGTTCAGAAAACCATCCCGCATACATGCCAAGAAATCCTCTTCCTCAGCACCCTTACCAATTTGGTTCAGCCAATCTGTATGTAGATTGAAGTCACCCATTATAACTACTGTTCCTTTATTGCACGCATTTCTAATTTCCTGTTTAATGCCATTCCCAACGTCACTACTACTGTTACGTGGCCTGTACACAACTCCCACCAGCGTTTTCTGCCCCTTAGTGTTATGCAGCTCTATCCATATTGATTCCACATCCTCTAGGCTAATGTTCTTCCTTTCTATTGCGTTAATCTCCTCTCTAGCCAGCAATGCTACCCCACCTCCTTTTCTTTCCTGTCTATCCCTCCTGAATATTGAATATCCCTGAATGTAGTGCTCCCATCCTTGGTCACCCTGAAGCCATGTCTCTGTGATCCCAAATATATCATATTCATTAATAGTTATCTGCACATTCAATTCATCCAGCTTGTTATGAATGCTCCTCGCATTGACACACAAAGCCCTTCAGGCTTGTTTTTACAACACTCTTAGCCCTTATATAATTATGTTGAAAAGTGGCCCTTTTTGCTCTTTGCCCTGGATTTGCCTGCCTGCCGCTTTTACTTTTCACCTTATTACTTTTTGCTTCTACCCTCATTTCACACTCCACTGTCTCTCTGCACTTGTCCCATCCCCCTGCCACATTAGTTTAAGTCGTCCTGAACAGCAGTAGCAAACGCTCCCCTGGGACATTGGTTCCAGTCCAGCCCAGGTGCAGTTCACCCAATAGTGTTAATATTATTTAAAGAATGTAAGTATTGTATACCTACTGAGGTTCAATGGAACTCCTATAGGCTGTCAACTGAATGAGGATAATGATCCTAAGATATTTATCTTTGGATCAAGAGGAGGGAGATGTTGGCCAATAGAAACTACGGTCAAATCAAGGGCAGAGAAGCACCTCAGACAAGCCAGCTGTCTTTGTTTCCCCCTTTCTGTGGACTCTAAACCGATTCTTGCTCTTGGATAATTTAATCAGCAGCTGAACGTCGACACAGGAAGCTTCAGGGAATGATTTGTTAAACCCGTGACCATTCTCAAACAAGCAGCCATTTGTTATGTACAGGGCGTGGACTCTGCACTGATGGTTGACTCTGGGACAATCAGTTGCCGAATGATGATGGGCCCCCTGGAACAGCTGCCATGACTGAGATTGGGCCCCAAGATTGGTTACATCGGCAGAAAGTGACTCCATTTCCCTGTATATGGAGTCCAGCTGGTTCTGGTGTCTCCCCAGCATCACTTTCTGATGTTCCAGGGCCGCTCTAGGACGACCGGGGTTTCCTGGATCCATTCTGGGATGATTGTATTGTCAGGACGCTGAAGCAGGGCCCAGTCGCACATCCATTACTGTGCGTCTGTGATATTTACTAAGTCACAAACCCCGAGAGGCCAACAAAGTCGGCGTCAAAGTTCCAGTGGAGATCAGAAGTCCCAGATAAATACAAAATCCAGAAGCAGGAAACAGGCAGAGTCGATATACAGACGGATGGAGTTCAGATACAAATGCTCGAAAGGCTCAGGAAAACTCACTGACACACTCTGGCAACAAACAGGTGAAAACACAGGACTGAAATACACTGAGCAATAAACAGAGAGGCAGATGATAGGTGGAGCACAACGAGACACAAGCGGCAGCAAAACAAGTAATAATAGGAAACAGTTGAGAGTCGGAATAATCAGTGATACAGGGGTCGGAGTCGATTCGGGGCGAGGACAGGAGCACACAGGGCGTGAAAATACCCAAAAGCACATGGCAATACAAAACCACAGAATAACGTCTAGGGGGAAAACAGACAAAAAACAGAGTTCATCTGGAGATACTGACAGTTTGAGAAGTAGAGACATACGTTAGATGAATCAATACTGCAGTGGAATAAAGGGATTTACTCAGGCAGAATGATGATAGCCAAACTTGACTGGAAATGAACACAGACAGGGATGCCGGCAGTACAGTAATGGATAGAATTTCTGGAATTTCGAAAGTTGCTGGATATATACAACACAAAGATGAAAAAGTATTCGAAAGGCAAGGTGACACAACCGTGATTAAAATGAGAAATTATGTCCACTGCCAAAGCCAGTGAGAAGACAAGCAATACATTGACAAGTTAGAAGATTGTGAAGTTATTAGAAATCAACAGAAGCCAATGAAAAAAGTCATTCAGAAGGAAAAGACGGAATCCGAAGCGAAGGTAGCCAATAATATTAAAGAGGATACCAAAAGAATATTCATATACATAAAGAACAAAAGAGAGGCAAGAGTAAGTATCGGCCGCAGGAAAATGATGATGGAGAGTTAGTGTTGGGGAATGTAGAAATAGCGAACGAACTGAAAAGGTATATTGCATCAGTCCTCAATGTGGAAGAAAGCAGCAGCAAGCCAGAAGTTCGACAGCGTCTGCCAGAGGTGTGTGAAGTTGTCATTGCTAGTTAGCAGGGTATTGGGAGATGAAAGGAATGAAGCCTTCTGGAGAAGATGGCATACCACCCTGGTTTGTGAAAGAGGTGGCTGAAGAGATTGTGAGTGCATTAGTGATGATCTTCGAAGAATCAGACATGGTTCGAGAGGAATCAATATTTGAAAATCTCACTCACTCCCACTTACCAAGTGCAGCTTTGCCAGAAAACAGCCTGTCACAGCCCACGCATGACAGAATTTCGAATCTCAGCCCGCCGACAAGACCTCGTAACCTAACGGCATTGTGATCACTAGACGCAATGTGTCCCACTGTTCAAACTGTTATCACTTGCCCTTTTAATCCCTAACTGCAGGCGATGTATCGCAAGCTGTCTTGTTGGGACTTCTACCTCCTGATGGAGGTAGTTTTCCTGAGCACGTATTTGCCAACCTCAGTCACATCTCGTCCTTTTACGGTCCGGAATTCCCACTCAACACGTGGAACGTTAAAGTCACATGCTATAGAAGCATACTTCATGCAGTATTCTGCGATCTCTTTGCAAATTTGTTCGTCTATTTCCTCAAGACTGCTGCGTGGTCAGTAATATCGCCCCGTTAATCTAGGCTTCCCTTTCTTATTTATCATTTCCACACATATCTCAGGGACCGACGTTCTTATGGGTCAAATCATTATAATTATCTCCTTAGTGGTTGACAATAGCATCATGATCAATGAGGCTATTTTTGTGCCATAAGGATCAGACGCTGTCGTGTGCCAATGCAATTTAACTCAGTAAATTTGATAAAATTTAATCCATGAATGAAAATACATTGAACGAATCTCCGAAAGTCATGATACCCGGTGCACAGTGTTGATGTTATATCCCGGTTTACGGCTAGTTAGAACTGTGAAGAGCTCTGGTGTAACGCTAGGAATGGTGTGAAATTAACAAGTTAATTTAAGAAATTAAAACTGTGCTGAGCTGAGACGCGTTGTCTCTCACCGGACACTTGGCAGAGCCCGGCGTCTGCTTGAAGATTACAGTTCTGCCATGGTGTAGATCGGAGTACGTTTTTGATTACTTTTGGAGCATCGCTCAATATTTCAGGTTTGCTATGGGCACGTCTTTCAGAAGAAAAGAAAAACGCTTTTCTGAGTGTATGAACAACGATCCATATGTTACCGCCAGCTAACCAGACCTCATTGCCGTACACTCCAGCACCACACCCCCGCCCGCGTAATCACCAGTCTAATGCAGACAACACAGCATACCAGCCAGTTCAGTATAAATAGTGCGGCATCTCCGACAACATTACAGATCTCCTGCTCTGGCTCTCCGGTGCTGAAAAGGGAACAAAATGGGAATCGCGTTCATCTTCGTCCTGCTACTGTTAATGTCTCAGCAGTTTGCAGACGAAGGCAGGCGCCTATCAGCAAGAAGTGGTATGTATTTTTATTAAATGGTTCAGTAAGTAGGGCTGGGTGAGAGTTGATTTAAAGTCGCTGTCCGATGCGGTCAGTTATTTTAATGAAATCATTCAGGAAGAATTGGACTCAGGAAAATCTTGTCTGTGTGGATACGGAATATACGTACCCATTAAGGATGGTCGTAGCGGGAGCGTATTATTTATGGATGTCTGTGAAGAGTAATGTCCCACAGGGATCTACGCTTTGATCTTTGTGACTTTTCTGCAGAAGTGGAAGGGCACGTTAGTAAGTTTACAGATGACACCAAGGTCGGTGGGCTCATGGACAGTGTGGGAGTTGGTCATAGTGCAAAAGCCCTTTGACTGGATGTGGGGCGGTGCTGAGAAGTGACCAACAGAATTCAGCTCAGAAAGATGTGATGCAATTCACTTTGCAATGTCGCATTTAAAGGGGGACTACAAAATAATTCTGATTTTATCCGATGTCCGAGTATAATTCATGCTGTTTTATTACTAGCTCGGAAATGCAATTACAAGGACGTATACTGCAAAGTTGGTAGATGCCCCAATGGTTACACGCGGAAAAGAGGAAGCTGCTACCGCAAACAAACCTGTTGCGGGCCCATTTAATGAAGAGTGAGATGATCGCCAAGATCTATATTCAGTTATTTGCTTTCGGTAACACGAGTTCTTCAATGAAACCTGGTTAAAAAGCTGCAGCAATAAATATCAATATTTGCAATGATCACGATTTCATTTTCTGCTTTATTCTTGTTTGCTTCGGCAGGGGAAAAATAAAAAAAAGTGCTATGTTGGAGTTAGAAAGACGCATGGTCGAAGCTGTGAGGATCACTGCAAGCATAAAGAGATGAACAAGGCCGGGAATATTCATCTGACCATCTTTCCAAGCGCTAAGCGTTTCCCTTTCTCTGACAGTTCTCGACATGCGAACTTACAAGCATTTTTCAGTGTAATTTCCTTCTGTTAGGGGACTGTAAAAACGGTCTGCGAGAGTGACTGGCAAAACTGCATTTGTACCTGACCCTTCGCATTTTAAGATGACGTATCAGAACAAAGTTATGAGAAAGCCATAAACACAGATCTTTTGCAGCAGAACCTTCACAATATTGACTGAGTACTACGATCTGGATTTTCCTGTGAAAATCCTGTTCTGTCATTACTTACATTTGGTCAATTTAACACAAATCACGAATAAAAAGCGTGAGTATTCCACAAAACGTTTCCTCAACGAAATTCTAAATAGTATCAGCACTAACAGTCCGAAATTTACTCAATGCAATCTGATAGATAACTAGAAGCAAGTCAGCTATAGCCAAGACAAATTTCAGTTTATTGTCATGCACACATTCGCACGTGCAATGTAGAAAGTTATTTGCAACAAAATCATATACTCGAAGTACCGGTAGCCGGATTCTTAAGAAAAAATATATGAACAAATTCTGTGCTTTCTGTAACGATGTTTGCAGCGAGCAGCAATAATAAATATAGACTTCATGAAAAAGCGCCTAATATAGAAAGTACCTGCAGAGAACACCATAGCTGTGGTCTGACAAACAGTGTACTTTGTAAAATAAAAACTACATCTTTTGTGTTTATATACTATACTCTGGAAATTAATAGTATCAGTTCATTAATGATGGCACAGTGTACCTGAAGCAGGCACAGAGCTTTCTTACAGTCATGACAAGATCCTTCATTCCTTCAATGTCAACTAAACAAAAGAGCAGACCATTGATGGATAGAAGCGGCTGTGTACATCTACCTGTCCGGATCAAGGGTTTAGAAATTCTGCACGTCTGCGTTAAAAAAATATTGCCACACCATAGAAAGCATTTAGCTTACTATCCGGGTGCATAACATCTTGATGCACGAGTGGCTAACAACGTACCGTAGGGGGGCAGAATCTCAGATTTCTGGGTCATTTATATTTCATCTTGGGAACTATGAATCGTACTAAGCGGCCAATTTACACCTGAAACCGAGGGGCTTCAACATCTTTGCCGGCAGACTTGCAAGATCTGCTTCGGAGATATTACAAAGTGATAGGGCTGTAGATAGGCCGTTTTCGAATCAGGCAGATGATGCTGAAGTAAGTTAGGGTTTGGCTGTATGATGCTGTGGTTATTACTGGAAGGTAGTATTAGTATAATATACTTGAATGTATAAGATGATGAGAGGGGTTGAACGTGTGGATAGCCAGAAGCTTTTTATCCCCAGGGCTGAAATGAATAATACGAGACGGCACAGTTTTAAGCTGCTTGGAAGCAGGTACAAAGGAAATGTCGGGGTAAGTTCTTTTTATTACGCAGAGTGGTGAGTGCGTGAAATGTGCTGCCGGCGACTGGCGTGGAGTTGGATAGGGTTTTTTAAGAGTCTCCTGGATAAGTACATAGAGCTTCGAAAACAGAGGTCTATGGGTAATCCTAAGTAATTTCTGAAGTAAGTACATGTTCGGCACAGCTTTGTGGAAAGGAGGGCCTGTGTTGCGCTGTAGGCTTTCTATGTTTGTATGCTTCTAGTGGCTTCTTAACATCCAAGGATGCATATTGTATCGAAAGGACAGACAAGTTGGCGTTGCCGGTGAGGCGGTTCTTTTGACAAAAAATGAAATCAAATCCTCAGGAAGAGTTGACATAGGATCGGAAAATAAAGAACCATTGTGGGTAGAGTTAAGCAACGGCAAGGATGAAACTACTCTGACGGGAAACATATGCAAGCATCCAAATAGTAGACAGGCTGTTGAATATCAATTTCAAAGGGAAGTAGGAAATAAATTTACCAAGTGAAATGTTGCATTCGTATGGATACTTCGATACGCAGGCGTATATCAGGAAATGCGTTGGAGAGAATTTGTCGAACGCCTAAAAGATGGCATTCTGGATCACCTTGTGATTGGGTGTTGTGTAATGAACCAGATTTGATAGGAGAGATTAAAGTAAAGTATCCTTTACGATGCACTGATCATAATGTTTTGGAATTCACCCTGCAACTTTAAAGGGAGAGCATAAAGTCAGATGTATTAGTATTCCAGTGGAAATACAGAGACACTGGCCAACGTTGCTTCTATCGGGATATTGGCAGGGATGACGGCATAACTGCAATGGATAAAGTTTGTGGGAGGAACTTTGAAGGAGCAGGATAGATAGTTCCGAAGGATGAAGAAGTATTCTAAAAGGTGAATAAGGCAATCGCAGCAAATAGGGAAAATCAAAGACAGTATTACAACACAGTGAGGGTGTATAATGTAGCAGTACCACGGGAAAGCAAAGAATCTGCTTCCAGTGTACCTTCATATATCATATGAATTCTGGGTTACTGTACATGGAAAAATATATTAAAAATGTTATTTTAATTCATAATTCAAGTTAATTAAAATGTTCTCCACAAAGCAAACTGAAAAGTCTTCTTACTGGTCGAGGTAAGGGAGGATGCTGCATGGCCGATAGGCTTTAGAAAGTTTATAAAACGACCACGCATACACGTTCGATGTGTTGTCATTATATGTATATCGGTTTGCGATCACGATGAAGTGCAGACGCAACGCGCGTTAGCATATTGTGTTTACTCATTATTATAAGGTATTGACATTTTCAGGGGTATTTGTGATACCAGAATATCTCGGCAATGTTATAAAGGCAGAAAATGGAAACTATGAATATACGTGTGTCGATAATGTGAAAAAGATTCACATTTTTTCCAGATATATCGAGTGAAAATGACAACGATAGTAGACATTGGATCACTGAAAAATAACACTGTAGAAGTAGTAATGGGCAACAAGGAAATGAAAGAAATCCTAATTAGTATTTTGCGTCACATTCACTGAGAAGAGAAGAGCAGCAGGGCAGAGTGGCGGAGGCCAGAAAAGATTGCCGCTGCTATTATTAAGCTGTTTTGGAAGCTGAAATTTCTGAAGTGGAATAAGTCACCGGGACCCAATAAATTACACACCAGCTTTCTAAGAGCGCTAGCGTAAGAGATTGTGGACAGGTTAGAAATGATGCTTGAAGAATCGCTAAGTTCTTGAATGGCTCAGGAGATCTGGAACATTCCAACCGTCATTCCACATTTTAGAAACGGACAGAGGCAAACAAAAGGAAAATATAGGCCGGTTGGAAGTCGGTGTTCATTATTATTATTGTATAAGATTTTGGAGTAGGTGGGGTTGCAGACCACAGCAGACCGAATGTTACAGGGCTTCCTTCAATAAAAATGTTGCCTGACAGATCTGTAGGAATTGTTCGAGCGAAATAACAAAGCGAGTCAGTGGATGTTCCTTACTTTGAATCCAGAAGGTGTTGCACATGATGTTGCTCACTGGTCGTACAGGAAATATAGCAGCAAGGACAGACTGGCTGACTGTCGGGTTGGCCGTCGGTGCCTGTAATTTTCCGTAGGGTTGGGTTAGGTATGAGGACTTCTATGTTAGCGATTTGGTGATAGATTAGACGGCTTTGTGGACTGGTTTGCAGATGACACGAGGACAGGTTGAGTGGAAAGGCAGGGGTGATGGAGTAGAGAGCAGGCAGGAGGACTGGCACCGGTTGCACGATGAGACATAGAAGTTGCAAATGGAATATAACGTAGGGTGTGTATGGGCATTTACCTTGTTGGAAGAAACAAGGTGCACATTGTTTTATAACCAAAACTCAGCGGTGTAGTGTGTCTTGGGAGTCACGTGCAGGTCTGTCTAATGTTTAAATTACAGGTTGCCTCGGTTGTAATGAAGGCAAATGCAATGTTGGCATTTATTTGGAGATGACTGGAGGCTAAAAGCAAGGCTGTAATGCCAGGGTCATAAGGGTTTGCTCAGACTGCACGCACTATTGGCGGCACTTTAGGCCCCTTATCTAAGAGATATAGTGACATTTGAAAAGGATCCACAGACGTTTAAGTAAAACCATTATTGAAATGAAATGGTAAACGTATGAGGGCCGTTTGATGGCTCTGTGCCTGTAATCGCCGTTGATCAGAAGAATGAATGGAGATGGGAGGTCTCAATGAATCCTTTCGAATATTCATAGGCGTAGATAGACTGGTTGTGCAGAGCATCTGTCCCTTAATGGGCGAGTCTGCGTGCAGAGGACAAATCCTAACAACCAAAAGATCCCAATATGGATCTCTTTTACCTGTGATAAGCTGCACCTCAGCTCTGCCGTCATTCCTGATAGTATCCCCCTACAATTAACCTGGGCAAGCTCCTCTCACATGCATCCATAATTCCCATTATTCGATTGCGACACTGAAACAGGTGTCTTATGCTTCTCCCTCTCATATTGCAGTCTGAATTCAATCATATTAAGATCACTGGCTCCCATGTGTTCCGTTACTTTAAGCTCCCTAATAAGATTTGCGTTATTACATAGCACTGAATTTGTGATAGCCTTTCCTCTGGCAGGCTGAAGGAGAAGCTGCTCTAAAAACCATTTCGTAGACATTCAACAAACCTCCTCTCGTCTGAACCGACACTAACATGGCTTTCCCAATCGCCTTGCACATTGAAATGCCCCATTACAATTGCGACGTGAACATCATTCCACGCCTTTTCCATCTCCCTTTGCAATCTCAATGTCACAGCATTGCTACTGTTTGGAGGGCTCTATATGATTCAATTTATGTCTCTTTTTAACCCTCGCACTTTCCAAATCCACCAACAACGGTTCAACATTCTCTGTCCCTATGTCTCCTCTTTCTAAAGATGTGATTCTTACCAACAGAGTCACACCACCGCCTATTCATTCCTGCCTGTCCTTATGATGACAAGTATATCCGTTGATGTTAATCTTTCAACTGAGGCCTTCTTTCACTCACGACACAGTGATGCCTACAACGTCATACCGACCAGTCTCTAGTTGAACCAGGAGATCGTCCGACTTGTTCCAAATGCTATGCAGATTTAAATACATCGCCTTCTGTCCTGCATTCTTCGCCCGTTTTCGAATTTTCATTCCATGGTACAGTTTATCTCTGTTCTTTCTACATTTCTACAAAATCATTAGGTTGTTGTTCCTTACATTCATCGTGTACTTGTAAGCATGCTGGCTCATCCTCAGCTCCATCATACTGATTCCCAGCCTCCTGCCATATGTAGAGCGGAAACAAATAACTATATCCGGGAAAGCCTTCCAATTGAATTGTTGAAAAAGTGATTACAATTATAAGAGAACAACGAAAGAGGGATATCAGACCAATGAAACTCAAACTGCCCGAGCAAAAGGTAAACGTGAATCACAGATATTCTGGAATTTAACAATACACTGTAATTTTAATCGTGAGATTATCGTAATAGTCAATGAAGATCGAAAATCATTGTGCTTTTTAACATTTAGACGATTTTGATTAGGTGCCATAGAATATATTTGCATTCTGAATAAAACAATTCATAGGGCTGCCAGCAATCATTTTGGAGACAGGTATTTTTTGTCGGACCAGCATCACAGAAATTTATCTTCATTTTATTTTGTAACACCGACTAGGACGACGCGTCGCTAACAGATCCTACTAGCTCAACGAGTCCATCCCATTCAACTACGGCCATGTGACCGAAGAACCGGCTGAACCTTACGGTTTTGGGATGCAGTAGGAAATCGCACAACCCGAAGGAAACATACACAGTCTCAGATAGACCTGCAATCTCTTTCTCGTCTGGACGGACAGAGAACCCGTTCGTACTGAATGAGGGGGAGACCGGAATGTGACATTTTACTAGGCTGTTATATCTTTCTTGGAGGTATCGAATGGAATAGACTGGAGCACAAGGATTCAGAATGTCGCATGCGCAGTACAGGCTCAGAGGCCGAGCAGCAGAGAAACAGACCACATCCATTAATTATCCATATATGCACTCATCCCACTGCCTACATTGGGATAATCTGCAATTCAACAATTTAAACGTTTTCCCCAACCTCGCTTTAAACACAGTGAATGCATTTATCTCCAGTATATTCACAGAGCGAATGACAGACATAAAAAAAAAACAACTGAAGCCCTTCTCAGATCAGTCGAGAAAACCAAAAGCTATCGGAATTGTTTCATGCCATTTAGTCCATTGCCTCTGCTCCTCCATTCCAACATGAGTCATTTATTAACCTGCTCGACATTAACGACATTACATGTGAGTTGAAATAGGCGTGTGATGCACCATGCCAGCCTGTTGGTGCATTCTCCCCTTCTCTTTGTAGCCATTGAAGCCCTGACAAAATCTATCAAATAACTTGGCTTCCACAGCCATCCCTTATCAAGAATTCCGCAAGTTCCCCCACCTGCTTAAAGAATTCTATGTTGCGAATGGACATCCCTCTTTTCTGAGAGGTTGTCTTCTGGACTTAGGTTCACTCACTAAAGAAAACAAGATTTCCAAAACCACTGTATGTAGGCCTTTCACTATTCAATATATTTCTGAGAGACCAGTCACTCCCTATCATTCCTTTGAAGTCCAGCAAGTACAGGCACAGAACAGTTAAACGCTCCACGTGCGTTAACCATGTCTTTTCTGGAATTATTTCTTGAACCGCATCTGGAGACTCCAATATCAGCACATCTCTTCTCGGATAACGGCGCCAGAAATGCTCGCAGTACTCCAAGTGCAGTCTGACTAAAGTCTTATACACCCAAGGATTCTATCCTTGCTTTTATCTTGGAGTCCTTTCTAAACTAATGCTGACATTACATTTGATTTCCTCGCCACCGACGCAGACTGCAACGTAACCATCAGGTAATCCTGCAGAAGGACTCCCAAGTCACTTTGTAGCTGTGATTTTGCCGTTTTGGAAATTTGGAAATTAGTCTTTGCCTTATATTTCATCAAACAAAGTGCATGGCCATGCACTTTCATACACCATATTCAATTTGTTACTTCTTTGTCTATTCTCGCAGTCTGTCAAAGTCATTTTGCTGACACTATGCTCTTTCGACACTTCCTTCCCCTATCAGCTACTTTTGTATCATCTGGAAACTTATCCTCAAATCCACCTAATCCATTATCCAAATATTTGACATACAACTTGAAAATAATTTTTCACAATATTGACCGTTGTGAAACACCACTGCTCACCGAGATCTAACCAGAAATGGTTTCCTTTATTCTAGCTTGTTGCTTCCTGCCAGTCTGCCAATCTTTTATGCTCGCTATTATTTCTCCCGTAGTACAATCGGCTTTTATCATTTTAACAGCCTCGAGTACGGCACATTGTCAAGTGCCTTCTGATCATCCAAACAAACAATACCCACAGCCTGTCCTTTGCCTATCCCGACTATTATTTCCGCAGAACAGATTTAAAAGGCTTTTTTTCCCTGTCTTAAGGAAATCATGCGGAGTCAGCAGGAGACGCTCATGGAGTGAGTACTGTTTCAGATTCGCTCCATAACCTTTACTTTTTTAACCTATGATCACCCTTATTTAACTTATTTGTACCTACACCAAAAGATTCTTGCTATTTTCTTGGACTTATCTTTAAGAGTATATTGTGAATTTTTGAAGAAATGAGTATAGAAATGGCTTTTAGATCTTAAGGGCGAGAACCTGGGAAGAGTTCTAACGGTAATGGAAAGAAAAAACAGACCGATCCTAAGCGTACTGAATTGACCTATGAAATGCTATTGGAGGTTTTAAATCAAAAATTTGAAGAACAACGACAAGTTTTTATACAAGATATAAAGGTTTTTCAAGATTATATGGATAAGACGGATTCATTAGTTAACCAGCAGCAAGTTCTAATCGCAACTCTGCAAGAGGATGCTCGGAAGCGAGACTTGATAATTGAAAAACTGCAGCAGATCTTACTCTCGACGATTAAGCAGGTGAAAACACTTAAAGCCAAGACTGTCGACTTTGAGAATCGGTCCAGAAGACAGAACCTACGCATACTTCGTCTCCCGGAAGGTATTGAACAATGGGACCCCACGAAGTACTTTGCTCAACTTTTAAAGGATGCGTTCCCTTCTGTATTCCCCGACAGTCCTCCGTTACTCGATCGCGCTCACAGAATTATGCGTCGATCAACGAGTACTTCAGCTAAACCACCGGTTTAATTGTCCGATTTCATTATGTGCATGTTTAAGAGCAACTTATTCGTGTGGCTCGGCGTGTAGGAATTGGTCAAATTTCAAGATCACAATTTTCGATTTAGCAGAAGATTTTAGTCCAGAAGTAATGAAGGAAAGGCTTCTTTTTAAACCTCTGATGTCTGAATGTTATGAGAAAAATCTAAAACCTGCGCTCTTATACCCTGCGAAGCTTAGAATCTCGCCTCCGAATGCTCCACGTCGAGTTTTCCTTTCTACATCTGAAGCGAGAAGCTTTCTGAATGAGAACTTCCCTACTGCTACGGACACTCATCTCTAATAAATGAGTGATTTTGATCGTGCAAGATGGTTTTTATTTCCAAAACCAGATTTTGTTTCTGGCTATTGGTGTAGGTTTACTCTATATTTTATACTCTAGTTAAAGTTTTGTTTTCGACATACTAATCTTTTTATTTTACTTACTTCAACCACTGTACTTTATCTTTGGTTATTATTATTAATCCTTCGAAGGTGAATTTTTAATCCTTCGAAGGTGATTTTTTTTTATTAAGATGGCGGTTTTTTCTCTAAAATATTTCTGGCTTTTTATGATTTCGCCATTTTTTCTCTCGTCTTCTTCCTATAATGCATTTCTTATCACAGTTTATTTTTTTTATTTGGTTTGTTTGGGTTTTAACCCGATTTATAAGTTACTAGAGATTATATTCTTCTTGTTTTTTTTTTACTACCAATTATATTAAGAAGTTTGGTTTTAGGAAAGTGATTATAATTTCTTTAGAGTTTGGGTGGATTTTTTTAATATCCTTTATATACGGAGTTTTCTTCTGCTGTTATGGGGGTTGATTTAGTTTCATCTTTCCCTTTTCACAGCCTATCCTTGGCTGAGGTGGTCTTTTTTTACCTCTTGGCTGGGGGATGGGATTCTTTTTCTAAATTTTATGTTTCTTTTACCAGTTTTTTTTGTTTTCTCATTTGGGCTGATTTTGAACTATAAATATGTCCGCGACGTCGTCACTTCCGGGTCCGCTCCTTATTTTTATTCCTCTTCCGGGTGCATGAGTTTATAATTTGGTTAACCCTTTATATACCAAAGGGTTGATTTTAGAAATATGGCTCAGACCATTAATTTTGTCTCTTGAAATATTAAAAGTTTAAACCATCCGATTAAACGGAAAAAGATTTTCAAAGTATTCCAAAGACTTAATGCTCATATTATTTTTGTACAAGAAACTCATGTGAGGAAAGAGGATAATTATCGCTTTTTTAGGTTTTGGAGCAGGTCGACAGTATCACTCGAATTCGAATGCCAAAGTAAAGGGAGTTTCAATTTTTATTGACTCCTCTATTGCATTTGTCCAACATGATATCTCTTCGGATCTGAGTGGTAGATTTTTGTTAATTACTGGATTACTTTTTAACAAAAAGGTTGCTATGGTTAATGTTTATGCTCCAAATGTGCATTGTCCTGATTTTTTTAAGTCCTTATTTACTTCACTTCCTAATCTAAATGAATATAAGTTAATAATGGGTGGTGAATTTAATTGTTGTTTGAACCCTTTGATGGACAAATCTATATCTACGCAGACTTTACCCAATAAGTCAGCCACTTGTATTAACTTTTTTTTGACTGACAATGGAGTTTTTGATATTTGGAGATTTCGGCATTCTAAGGACAAAGAGTTTTCTTTTTTCTCACATGTTTATCATTCCTACTCGAGAATTGACTATTTTGTTATTGACTCTTGTTTTATTCCATCGGTAATTGGTTGTAATTATGATATTATAGCCATCTCTGACCATGCTCCATTAAAACTTTCTATTAAATTTACGGATACAGCTTCTAATGCTAGGCAATGGCGATTTGATTCTACCTTACTGCAAGATCCGGACTTTATTAAATTTATGAATGAACAGATCGATTTCTTCGTTTCAATTAATTCTACGGATGACATTTCTTGCGGAACACTTTGTGACACTTTTAAAGCATATATACGTGGACAGATTATCTCTGACTCTGTTGGTCTGAGAAAACGCATTAAGAAGGAAACTCTTCTATTGCTTGATAAAATTAACGAGATTGACAAGAAATATTCGATCACTCCTCGTAAGGAGCTTTACAAACAAAGGGTTGAACTTCAAACGGAATATAGTTTATTATTTACATCTTCGATTGAAAATCAATTAATGAAAACCAGATTTGATTTTTATATACACAGTGATATATCGGGTAAACTGTCGGCTAGTCAATTGAAGAACGCTTTGGTTAAACGTCAAATTACTAAGATCCGTCAGCAGAATGGGGATCTGACAGTTAACCATGATGAGATAAATAAATCATTTCAAGATTTTTATACCTTCCTGCATCATTCTGAATTCCCTCAAGATCGTAATGCCATGTGCGATTTTCTTGGGAAATTGAATTTTCCAAAATTATCATCAGATAATCTTTCAATATTAGAAACTCCTATTACGGATGCAGAAATTAAAGGGGTTATTTCCTCCATGAATTCTGGGAAAGCACCAGGTCCAGCTGGGTATACAGTGTAATTTTTAAAATGTTTTTCTGCTACTCTTTCTCCATGGTTATGCAGGGGTTTTTAAAGAAGCAATTAGATTGGGCAATTTGCCGCAATCTTTTTATAGAGCTTCCATTTCTTTAATATTGAAGAAAGATAAAGACCCTACTGACTGTGCATCCTCTAGACCAATATCTTTATTGAATGCAGATTCCAAGATCTTTTCCAAGTTACTGGCATCCAGGCTGGAGAAGGTATTACCCCAAATTATTTCGGAAGATCAAACCGGTTTTATTAAAAATCGCTATTCTTTTTTCAATGTTAGGAGACTATTGAATATTGTTTATACTCCTTCACATAGCAAATCAGAATGTGTTATTTCATTAGATGCGGAGAAACCATTTGATAGAGTTGAATGGTCATACTTATTTAATGTGCTGGAGAAGTTTAATTTTAGTCCGACATTCATTTCCTGGATTAAACTGATATATCGTACTCCAGTAGCCTCGGTGTTTACTGACAATCAAAGATCTCCCTTTTTTCATTTATTTCGGGGCACGAGACAAGGCTGTCCTCTTAGTCCATTATTATTTGATATTGCTTTAGAACCCTTGGCAATTGCTATCAGAGAATCACAGAATATTCTTGGCATTAATCGTGGGACATATATACATAAGTTACCATTATATGCAGATGATTTATTATTATTTATCTCTAATCCTGAGAAATCCATTCCTTCAGTTTTATCATTGCTGGCTCAATTTAGTGATTTTCCGGGTATAAATTAAGTCTTAATAAGAGTGAATTGTTTCCTTTAAATAGGCAGATTACAATTTATGTAAATTTACCTTTTAAATTAGTTAAGGACTCTTTTATTTACTTAGGGATTAAAATCACAAAAAAATTATAAAGACTTATTTAAGGTAAATTTTTTTACCCTTAATCGATCAGATTAAATGTTTGTTTACTAAGTGGTCACCACTATCTTTATCTCTGATAGGTCGGACTAATGCTATTAAGATTGTTATTTTACCCAAGTATTTATATATGTTTCAGGCGTTACCAATTTTTATTCCGAAATCTCTTTTTTGCTAATGTTGATTCAAAATTTTCCTCATATATATGGCAGAATAAAAATCCTAGGTTAGGTAAAATATATTTACAGAAGGCAAGGAAGAAAGGTGGATTGGCATTTCCTAATTTTAGATTTTATTATTGGGCAGTTAATATCCGATATTTGATATGTTGGTTAAAGGATTGGGATATATATTTTAGCCCTCATTGGGTAAACCTGGAAATTAAATCTGTACAAGGATTTGCATTGGGTTCTATTTTAGGGACTTCTCTTCCCTTTGCTCTTTCTAAATTGCCGAAACGAATTGACAACCCGATAGTTAAACATACTTTACGCATATGGTTTCAATTTCGGAAATTTTTTGGGTTCACTCAGTTTGTTTTAAATATTCCTATTGTATCCAATTGCTTTTTTTATCCTTCTATTATAGACCAAGCTTATTCAGCTTGGAAGACTAAAGTATTACTACGATTTTCCGATTTACTTTTGGATAATTGTTTTATGTCTTTTGAGCAATTATCTAATAAATATAATTTGCCTAAATTTCATTTTTTTAGATATTTACAGATTAGGAATTTCTTAAATACTGTACTTCCTACTTTTCCAAATTTTGTGTCTTGAGGCATTTTGGAGAACTTGTTTGAACTGTTCAGAAAGGGCTAATATAAAACTTTACAATATAATTATGAAGATACGTTCAGAGCCCTTTTATAAGGCTAAAAATGATTGGGAAAGAGAACTTAACCTTACTATCTCTATTGAGAATTGGGATAAAGTTCTTCAATTAGTTAATACATCATCTATATGTGCTAAACATTCACTAATACAGTTTAAAGTTGTGCACAGGGTTCGTATGTCCAAGGATAAATTGGCTCATTTTTATTCCTATGTAAATCCTATTTGTGATAAATGTCAGTCTGAGATAGCGTCTTTAACTCATATGTTCTGGTCGTGTCCGCTTTTGGAAAAATATTGGCGAGATATTTTTGATATTTTCTCTGCGGTATTGAACATTGCTTTACAACCTCATCCTATTACTGTAATGTTTGGTTTACCAATGATGGACCCACTCCATTTATCCTCTTCCGCTTGTCGAATGATTGCGTTTCTTACACTCATGGCCAGAAGATCTATTTTGTTGAATTGGAAATAAATTAATCCTCTTACTGTATTTCATTGGTTTTCTCAAACTATGTTATGTCTAAATTCAGAAAAAAATAGAAGTGGTGTATTTGATGCTTCTATTAAATTTGAAAAGATATGGAGACCATTTATTCAATATTTTCATATGATGTAATATGACACTGTTCCAGGCCTATTTGATTTTCCAGTTTTGTTTCTATATATGTTGAGAGGATCGGAGTTGACGACACTGATGATTTTGTATTTTTGTGAGGTATTATAAACAGCCCTTTTTTTCTTTTTCCATTATTTCGTTTTTTTCCTTTTTTCTTTTTTTGTTTTTTCCCTTATTAGTTACTAGATTATTAGAGTAGTTTTTTGGCATATTTCTTTTTTTCTTTTTTTCTTTTTTCTGCTTTTTTTATTATATATTATGATATACCTGGGTTTGCCTTGTTTATTTGTATATTGTATCGTCTATGAGTTGGGAATTCCCATTTATACTCTAATCATTGCTTATATATTCTTTCATGTTCAGTTGAATTGTGTATGTTTGTAATCCCATTATCTATGTATCCATTTTATTTTGTTGATGTTAATAACAATAATAAAAAGATTGAAACAGAAAGAAACCATGCTTACTTTAACGTGCTTCAGCACGTGCCTGCTAGTATCGCAACATCTCTCCCATCATAATGGATTAAAAAGTATTTCCAGCCAATGAATTCAAGCTAAGTGGCTTATTATTTTCTTTCTTTTGTCTCTGTCTTCTCAAAGAGTGCAGTGACGTTGGCAATTTTCTAGTTCACCTGAACCATTCCAAAACATAGCAATTCTTCCACCATATTTATTTCTGTGCCGAAAATCTCTTCAGCGAACTTTTCAGAACCGGGGAAGGTGACTCATCTGGTCCAATTGACCGATCACAGTTCAGAATCTTCAGCTTCAAAAGCACCTTCTCATTAACAGCAGCTACATTCACTTCTGATTCCTGACACTGGCGAATTCCTGGTGTCTTCCACACTGAAGTGAAGGCTGACGGAAAATACTTATTAAGTCCGTCTGCCATTTCTTTTTGTCCAATATATACCTCTCCAGCTTCATTTTCGAGATGTCTAATCTGCACTGTCACCTGCCTCCTGCACTTCATATATCTGAAGAAAAATGTTGTCAATACATTTATATTATTGGCAAGCTTACCTTCATGTGCTATCCCTTTCTCTCTTTCAATTGTTTAAAATTGCCTTCTTGAGATTTCTTTTGTCTTTTTTAAATAACTTACCAAAACTCTATACTTATTGTATTAAAAAAATATTGGACTATGGCACGGTGCCATACGACTGGAAAATTTCAAAAAAGTTACTCGACTCTTTACGAAAGGCGGAAACGCAGCAATAACGGAACCACAGACCAGTTAGCCTGATGTCAGTGTTTGGGATGATACTGGAGTCAATTGTTAAACATGAGGTTATGTAGTACTTGGTGAAACAGGAAAACATAAGACAAAGTCAGTAAAAATACAAAATGCTGACAGAACTCAGCAGACCGGACAGCATCTATGGGAGGAGGTAGTGACTACGTTTCGAGCCGAAACGCTTCATTAGGAGTTTCGGCCCGAAACGTCGTCACTACCTCTTCCCATAGTGTTTTTATTTATTTCCAGCATCTGCAGATTCACTCGTGTTGCCGAAGACAAAGTCGGGCTAGTTTTCTTAAAGGATAAAAAGTAACCTGTTGATATTCTTTGAGAAGATTACAGATACTATGTACAATGAGCTACACATGAGAATGCTTACCACGGTATTACAGGAAATTTACCGACATGGTTAGATATTGGCTGATTAGTAGTAGGCAGCGAGTGGGAATAAAACGATCCTTTTCTAGTTGGTTGCCAATGCCTAGTGGTGTTTTGCAGGGGTCGGTGTTAGGACCACATCTTTCTATGCTGTATATCAACGATTTACATAATGGAACAGATGGCTTTGTTGCCAAATTTGCAGATAATACGGAGATTAGTGGAGGGACAGATAGCGTTGCAGAAACAGGGAGACAGAAGAAGGACAGACTAATTTTGAGAATAGGCAAGAAAGTGGAAAATGAAATACAATGTTGGAAAATATATGGCCCTGCACGTAGGCAGAAGAAATACAAACGTTTGTACATGTGAAGACTATTTTCTAAAGGGGGTGAAAATCCAAAAATGTGAAATGCAATTGGACCTGGCAGTCGTTGTGCAGAAAACACTGACGGTTATTTTATAGGTTGAGTCGGTGGTGAGGAAAACAAATGCAACGTTAGCATACAATACAAGAGGCACAAAATACAAATGTACGCATGTGTTGTCGAGGCTTCATGAGGCACTGGTGAGGCCTCATCTTGCGTATTGTGAACAGCTTGGTCTCGTCATGTAAGAAAAGATGTGCTGGCATTGGAGAGGGTACGAAGGCAGTACACAGAGATGATTCCGGGAATGGAAGGTTCATTATTCGGGGTAAGCTTGATAGCTCTGGTTCTGTACTCGCTGAAATGTAAAAGAATGAGGGGCCATCTCATGGAAACCTTTCTAACGTTGAAAAGCCCTTGCAGAGTAGCTGTGGAAAGAATGTCCCCCATGCTGAGTGAGTGCAGGACGAAAGGATACCGTTTTAGGATAGAGGGGCGTTCATTTAAAACAGAGACGTGGAGAAATTTCGTTAGGTAGGTAGTGGTGAATTTGTGAAATTTATTACCACATGCAGCTGTGGAGGCGAGGTTATTGACTGTATTTCAGGCAGAGACTGATAGGTTCCTGTTTGGATACGACATCAAAGGTAAGGGGAGTGGCGAAGAGGAGGGGAAAAGAAGATCAGCTATGATTGAAAGGCGTGGCATTCTGGATAGGCCAATTGGCAGAATCCTGCTCCATTGTCGTATGGTCTTATGGTCTTATTGCCGCATTACCTGCCATCCCTTTTTGAGTTATATGTTTTTGACTTCGTCTTTCCCGGCTGCAAAATGAGAAGTTTAGAATACTTATTACTACTATTTGTATCTATCAACTGCCTCCAAATTCCTCTCAAAATCTCCAGCATTGCTGCTTTTCCGTCATGTGCTTGTGTCCCCCTCTAATTACCTTTGGCTATTTCCTCTCTCATGCCTCTGTAATTCCGTTTATTCCACTGTAACCGATGCCGATTATTTTAACGTTTGTTTCTCAACTGAAGCGTAAATTCTAAGTGATAATGAGGGACTCTTTAACTTAAGCTGCGAAATCCAATGTGCTACATTGCACGCCACTGAATCACAAACTGTACTGAAATGCCCTTGTCTGATTTTTGTGTCCTCCAAACCAGTTAATTTTTTATTCAATCTCCTCTCTTTGCCTTCCTCTGTCAAGGTTGCCTTATCCTCCCTATGGAATATGTACTTGGTATCTCCTCTGCGCCTTTTAAATTCCTCCCACCAACTGCAGACAATCTTGTTGTGCACTACAATTTTATGCACCTTCTTGAGTATACTGCCTCGTCCACTGCCTGATAGCTGTGCAGATTTAATTTAAGCCATCCCCAACTACTCTAGCAAACCTGCCGCGATGACATCGATCCCATTACCAGTTCAAGTGCAAACCATCCTCTTAGTACGTGTCATTAAGCAACCAGACTAGATGCCAATGCGCGACGAGAGAACTAGGCGAGGATGATTAGGACCCAGCCGCTGGAGGTATCCGAGCATAGAATCGAGACACGAAACTAGACTGAAAGAGGGCAGGACATTAGGCTAGATGGTCGTCGAGAATCCAAAATGGAGCTGACCTGTAAGCACTGATCTTCAGTTCAGGAGTTGTTTAAATATTAAAATTCTGGCGTCAACACATGGCTGTCAATGAACGGGACTGGTCTGAATATTTAAAAAGACGGCGCCAGTTCCGGAGAATCCAAGAGTCTAAAAGTCGGAAGCTGGCTCGGTAGGCTGCGTAATGTAACGGTTTCCCTAACCGTATGGCCGAGTCACGGGGTACGTGACATAAACCAGTAAATCGTTCAGCGTAAAGAGAAATCTTATGAACGTTCTCATTCACAAGAATCCAATAAATATCTTTAGCTTCACGCAAAACGATAGCAAGGGGTTCTAATATTAAGTTAAATAACAAAGGACTTAATGGACAACCTTGTCTTATCTCCTGTGAAAGCTGGAAAAAAGGGGATCTACAGTTATTAGCAATAACAGTAGCAATAGGAGTTTTATATATCATTCTAATCTAAATATTAAAATTAACAGCAAAACCAAATTTCTCTAAAACATTAAAGAAATATTTCCATTCGACTCCATCGAACGCTTTTTCAGCATGCAAAGAGACGATGCATTGTGGAGTTTTAAAAGAAGACAAGTATATAATGTTAAATAATCTCCAAATATTTGAAAAAGAATAACGACCCGTTATAAAGCCTGTATGATCTTTCAAACTAATTTCAGCCAAAATATTTTCCAACCGATTGACCATTATCTTTGACAGGATCTTAGGATCTTATTTCATTCAATATTGAAATAGGTCTATATGAGGTATAATCATTAGGATCTTTATCCTTTTTAAGAATTAAAGAAATAGAAGCCTCAGAAAAAAGTAGAGGATAAATCACCTTTCACAATAGCGTCCATAAGCATTTCCAACATATCCGGAGAGGCAACTTTCTATTTTTAAATGGAATTCTACCGGATAGCCATCAAGTCCAGGGGCCCTACCAGATTGCATTGAAAAAATAGCTTTACGAATTTCGGCTTCAGTAATTTGGACATCAACAGTTTTTTGATCCTCAACAGAGATTTGAGGAAAAGCAATCTTTCGTAAAAAAACATTCATTTTAGATGAATCTACTGGAAATTGACATTTATAGAGCTCAGTATAAAAATCTTGAAAAATCTTATTAATTTCTTCATATTTCCAAGCCAGGGTACCATCTTTCCTACGGATTTTCAAAATTTCCCTTTGGCTCTGGCCGTTTTTAATTGCGATGCAAGCAGTTTGTTATTTTTATCTCCTAACAAATAGAATTGAGTTTTTAGCTTAAGTAAGTAGCTTTCAATAGGATGAGTTAATAATAAGTTATATTGTGATTCTCGCTCTACCCTTTGTTTAAATAAGTCAATATTAGGGGAGATTGCATAAGTGTTATGAGTCTTTAATTTATTTTGAAATCTTATCTAATTCTACTTTAGTTTGTTTTTAAGCTTAGCTGAATAAGAAATGATCTGACCACGTAAAGTGCTTTAAATGTATCCCATATGATTAATTTGGACGTACCCCCTATATCATTAAAAAGAAAAAAAAACTTTTATCCGGGTTTCAATGAAGCTAACAAAGTCGGAATTCTATAATGCCTGAAACAGGCGCCAAGGTGGGCGGGCAAGAAGGACATCATCGAATTCGAAAGACAAACTCAAAGGCGCATGATCAGATACAGCAATAGTGTCATATTCACAATTCGTAACACTAGGCAAGAAGCGAGGGTCGACCATAATCAATCCACGGATATTCTCTGTTACCATGTGAAACAAAAAGAATACCCTCTATCATAAGGGTGTAAATATCTCGATAGTTCAATCAATCCAAAATCAGTCAAAAAGGAATTAATAAGTGACGCAGACCGATTTGGAAGTCGCTGGTTGGTTGAGCTCTTGTCAATTAAAGAATTTAAACAACAGTTAAAATCCCCGGCCATTGTCAGGATATATTCATTTAAATCAGGCATTAAAGCAAATAGATTCTTTAAAAAAAGAAGGATTAGCTAAATTAGGACTATACAAATGACCAACTTTTCTGTTACAAATTACCACTTTAACAATTAAAAATCTACCAATAAAATCTGATTTAATATATTCTTAAATGAATGAAATATTAGATTCAATAAAAATAGACACGCCCTTAGTTTTACTTTGAGAAGTGGAGTGAAACTGCAAACCCTTCCACCATCCAAAGAATCTATTTTGATCTCCCGACTTGATATGCGTCTCTTGGGCAAAAATTACATCAGGTTGGAATCGATTAATGATTTTAAAAGTCTTCTTTCATTGATAGGATGATTCCAACCACGTATTCCAACTTATTGCATTAATCTGTTCTAATACCATACTATAATTTTATTCTGCTTTACACATGTGCAGAGCACATACCAATACGGGGTGAGCAAACATGTTGGCGATGAAGAATACAAGCACATAGAAAACACGCATTCTGTGGAACTACCCAATGGGAAAGACCCCCTAACTTTAACCCCGCCCCCTCTCCCCACAGCCCAGAAAAAAGCAGGCACCCTGTGATAGAATACAAAGCCAAGACTGCTCTGTCTGTACAAAAACAAAATTAAGAAGATTCTCTATTCCTCCCCCAGTTAAAAAATGAAGCTCACTGACCTTGTGAGAGGAACGGCAAAATCTCAACAAAGGAAGGTGTTTACATTCCAGCATCTACAAACTATCCCATGTTTATATTTAATCATTTTGAAACAAACAGAGAATGGAAAAATTGTTATTTTTCGAAATAGAACCGAAATAGAAAAAGCAGCGCCATCTTAAATTTAACATTAAATCCCCCCAAAAGCTTTAAGTTCAGTTATAAGCTACTGTAACATTCTATTATATAAAAAGTTACAGATACATGGAAAATAAATTAAAAATAAGCTGTGATTAATGTCTACAATATATTGCCAAAAAAACAAGCATAGTGTTTAATAACAGTTCAACACAATTTTTCAAAAAAAGAGCAAAAAAGCAAGAAGAAAAGTTAACAGTATATTTAACCCAACTAAATTTTCAAAAATACCAGCTAATAATATTATAAAAGTAATTGAAACCTCCCCTAATTATATATATAAAGAAATAGCCTCACCTTTCGGAAAAACTACCAGTTAGGTGGAACCATAGAACATTACAGCACAGAAACAGGCCTTTTGTCCCTTCTTGGCTGTGCCGAACCATTTTTCTGCCTCGTCTCACTGACTTGCACCTGGGCCATATCCCTCCAAATCACTCTCATCCATATACCTGTCCAAGTTTTTCTTAAATGTTAAAAGTGAGCCCGCATTCACCACTTCATCTGGCAGCTCATTCCACACTCCCACCACTCTCTGCGTGAAGAAGACCCCCCCCCCATGTTCCCTTTAAACTTTACCCCTTCACCCTTAATCCATGACCTCTGTTTTTTTCCCCCCTGGCCTCAGTGGAAAAAGCCTGCTTGCATTCATTCTATCAAAACCCATCATAATTTAATGCGCCTCTATCAAATCACCCCTCATTCTCCTACGCTCCAAGGGATAAAGGCCTAACTTATTCAACCTTTCTCTGTGACTCAGTTTCTCAAGTCCCGGCAACATCCTTGTAAACCTTCTCTGCATTCTTACAAACTTATTAATATATTTTCTATAATTAGGTGACCAAAACTGCGCACAGTACTCCAAATTCAGTCTCACCAACGTCTTATACAACCTCACCATTACATTCCAGCTCTTATACTCAATACTTTGATTTACAAAGGCCAAAGTACCAAAAGCTCTCTTTAGAACCCTATCTATTTGTGACGCAACTTTTAGGGAATTTAAGAAAGAAACAAACAAAAAAAATCAATCCAGATATTAGGTTAAAAGAATAAGTCCCTTTATCTTCATTTTCTCAGTCAAATGTCCAAATAACCATTTAAACGATCATACTTGAATATCTTCTTTCCAAAAAGAAAACAATCATATGCAATAATGAACAAGTCCCCTGATCTTCTTTTACTAGTCTCTCAATGAAATGTTCAGGTAGACTTCATAAATCTTCTTTCCGAAATGCCAATATGCAGATAACCAAGCGATCTTCCAGACAGTTCAATTGGCAGTAGCAGCAGGTATAGTTTGAACGAACGCCAGTGCAGCTTTAGGATAAAATAAACGTACGAGGAGGAGAATCAGGTGGAAAAACTTTAATTCTTGTTCGGTAACGCAAGGAAGGAAAGAGTTTCTTATCTTTTTTTTTAAAAAAAATTCTATTAGTTTTTCAAAACATTTTACAAATTAAAAACCCCAAATCCCAATGAGGAATATTAAAACAGTGCAAAATTAAGCATACAATAACAATATGTTACAAAGGAAGAGAATTTAACAAAAAAAAAGCACCTAAATTAAAGACAAGTAAGCTTAGTGTCCTCCCCAAGCCCCACAACACAAGAAAAAACCACAGCAACTCCAGACCAACCACAACACAATATAGAGAGTATAAGTCAGGACAGCCAAACTCCCAGACTGTGAATACACTCAGCAACAGAGGATAATAATGTCTTCTACCAGAAAAAAGAGGAGCTGAAAGCAAGGGACTGAAAAGAAAAAAATATCCTAGTCAAGAGGAAGGTGAAAGTACTCGATAAAAGGTCCCCAGACCTTATGGAACTTTAGATCCGAATTGAGAAATGAATAATGCATTTTTTCGAGGTCCAAGCAGGCCATGATGTCGTTAAGCCATTGAGCATGAGTGGGCGGGGCAACATCTCTCCATCTGAGGAGGTTCAAGCGTCTAGCCTGGAGAGAGACAAAGGATAAAATTCGGCATTTGGTCGGACCCAGACAGAAATCTGTCTCGCCCCAAAAACCGAACAGAGCAATTAAGGGGTTTGGTTCTAGGTGCTGATTCAGAATACACGATAACGTAGTGAAGACATCTTTCCAGAATTTCTCCAAGCTAGGACAGAACCCGTACATATGGATGAGAGAGGCCACGCCCCTCTTGCATTTATCACAGAGCGGACTAACGCTAGGGTAGAATCGAGATAGTGTAGATTTAGACATATGGGCTCTATGAACAATCTTAAACTGTAAAAGGCAGTGGTGAGAACAAAGAGAGGTTGAGTTAACCGATTTGAGAACTGAATCCCAGCTCTCCTCAGATAAGGAGATATTTAAATCCTGCTCCCTGGCCATTTTGATTTTATCCATGGGGGCCCGTCGTAAGGCTGCTAGTTTATCTCGGATGATTGATATTAAGCCTTTACCTAGTGGATTCATGGAAAGAAATAGGTCCATAGCATTTTTCGTAGGCATTTCAGGAAAGTTAGGAATTAAAGGAGCAATAAAGTGTCGGATTTGGAGATATCTGAAAAAACGAGCATTGGGCAGATTGAACTTAACAGAGAGCTGCTGAAAAGAAGCGAAGCGATTATCAATGAAAAGATCTTCAAAATGTCTAATGCCCTTCCTATACCAAACCTGGAATGCTGAATCGTATGTAGTAGGTAAAAAAAGGTGATTATGAGCAACAGGGTTGGAAACGGAAAACCCCTGGAAACCATAGCATTTCCTGATCTGAGCCCATATACACAAAGTGTGTCTAACAAGAGGATTAGCTATTGATCTGGGCAGACTACTAGGGAGTGCAGAGCCAAGAAGTGCAGAGGTAGATAATTCTTTAGTGGAGCTCAGCTCCATCGCCACCCAGTTAGGGCACTCGGGTTGGCCATGGAAGAAAGACCAGAAGGTAGCACAACGTATATTAGCTGCCAAATAATATAAACGAAAGTTAGGTAAAGCCATGCCACCCTCTTTTTTAGATTTTTGGAGATGGATTTTATTAATTCTAGAGCGCTTATTCTGCCATAGCTATGACAAAATAATAGAGTCTAAGGAATCAGAAAAAGATTTAGGAATAAAAATTGGGATAGATTGAAATAGGTATAAAAATTTGGGGAGAACATACATTTTAACAACATTAATACGACCTACCAAAGACATAGATAGAGGTGACCATTGTACCAGACTCTGTTTTATAGCATATGAAAGATTGGCAAAGTTTTCACGAAAGAGATCTTTAAACTTGCTTGTGACTGTAATTCCAAAATAAGTAAATTGATTATGGACTACTTTAAAAGGGCGATCACGAAATGTTAGTTCTTTTGCTTCTTTATTAATTGGGAAAAGTTTACCTTTATGTAAATTAAGTTTATAGCCAGAGATCTGGCTAAACTGGTCAAGAAGTGAAAACATTAGAGGTAAGGATGCAGACGGATTTGAGAGAAAGAGTAATAAGTCATCAGCATAGACAGAAACGTTATGCTCAACACCACCTCTCCAAATCCCAGTCAATTCAGGGCAGTTTCGAAATGCTATCGCCAAAGGTTCCATAGCCAAATCAAAGAGAAAGGGACTTAAGGGGCATCCCTGGCGGGTGCCACGTTTGGGATTAAATACTTGGGATTTCTGAAAATTGGTTAAAACAGAGGCAGTAGGACACAGGTACAGCAATTGAATCCAAGAGATGAAACTTTGGCCAAGGTCAAATTTATCTAAACTGCAAAAAGGTAGTTCCACTCTATACGATCAAATGCTTTCTCCGCATAGAGGGAAATAACACATTCAGGAATCCCAGTTGGAGGTGAGTATAAGTTATTAAATAAACGCCGAATGTTAAAAAAAAGGGAGACGATTTTTAATAAAGCCTGTTTGGTCATCGGAGATAATGGAGGGAATGACGATTTCTAATCTATGAGCCAAAACTTTAGCTAAGATCTTTACATCAACATTGAGCAGAGAGATCGGCCTATACGAGGAACACTCTGTTGGGTCTTTGCCCTTTTTTAAAAGAAGAATAATAGATGCCTCACTGAAAGAGGGTGGCAATTTGCCGTAATTAAACGAGTCAGATAATACTGAAAGTAACTGAAGATAAAGAAGAGAAGAGAATGATTTATAAAATTCTACAGGGAAACCATCAGGTTCAGGAGATTTCCCTGAGGACAGTGCAGAATTTGCAGTAGATATTTCTTCTAATGACATAGGCGCATTGAGTTTGGCTTTGAAATCAGATGAAAGTGAGGGGAAATTCAGATTCTGTAAAAATTGATCAACAATGATATTGTCATTCAGAGATTCAGAGGAATAAAGCCGATAATAAAAATTTTTAAATGCGTCATTAATTTCTAAATGATCCGATGTAAAGTCTCCGTTGTCCTTCCGGATCTTTGTAATATGTTGTTTGGCTTTGGAACGCCTCAGCTGATTGGCTAGGAATTTACCAGACTTATCCCCATGAATGTAAAAGCGACTCTTGCTTTCGAGAAGTTAGCGTTCGACATGTTGAGTGGACAGAAGGTTAGATTTAGTTTGTTCAACACACTTCTTGTATAATTCAGGGTTCTTAGTTTGGGCATATATTTGATCCAATTCTTTAATCTGGTTAATGAGGTCTAATCGATCTGCGCGGGATCTTCTGTTGAGATTTGCTGTGTAAGAGATTATTTGCCCCCTCAGATATGCTTTCATGGCATCCCAGACAATCTGGGATGGCACTTCAGGTGATGTATTAGTGTTAAAATAAAAGGTTATCTGATCCTTAATAAATTTTAAAAAATCATCATCCGATAGTAAAGTTGAAACAAACCGCCAGTGTTTCTTCCTCTGAGGGAGACCAGGCAAATTCAGAGAGAGAGTAATTGAGGCATGGTGAGAGATCAGTATACTCTGATAGTCACAAGAGTGGGCAAATGGAATAAGTTGGTTATCGAGTAAGAAATAATCAATTCTAGTGAAGGTATGGTGAACATGTGAGAAAAAAGAATAATCTCTCTCCGTAGGATGGAGGAAACGCCGTATATCAGAGATACTATAATTTAAGAGAAACGATTGGATAGCTAAGGCAGATTTAGTAGGTGGTCTAGTAACAGAGGACGATCGATCCAAATTAGGATCTAACCAACAATTAAAGTCACCACCCAGAATAAGAGAGTATGAGTTTAAGTCTGGTAGTGAGGAAAAAACCGTTCAAAAATTAACATCATCAAAGATGGGGGCATACAGGTTTGCTAGTGCAACTTTAGTGTTATATAGTTTGCGAGAAACAAAAATAAAACGGCCATTTGTATCAGATATTTTATTATGGAGTTCAAAAGGAATATTTGAGTTAATAAGAATGGAGACTCCCCTAGCTTTAGCGGTAAGGGATGAATGAAAATGCTGACCCGCCCACTTTGACAAAAGCCGGGAGTTATCAGAACAACGAATATGAGTTTCTTGAAGGAAAGCAATGTCAGCTTTGAGTTGTTTGATATGTGAGAATACCTTCCTCCTTTTAACAGGGTAATTCAATCCCTTTATATTCCAGCTCACGAATTTAAGTGCACTAGCCATTATCGATTACTAATGCATAAAAGGCAGAAGGCATATAAAAAGTCAAGCAGTACAATAGCAGTCTGGGAGCAGAGATGTAAACATAGATTCGTGAAATCAAAATATATACATGTCCTGAGCAATAAAGAGATATAGTATATACAGTGAGTGATGTTGGAACTAGAAAACCTACCCCACCCACACAACCCAAAACTAGACGGCTACCAAAACAAGTAGCTAGCTCTACCAAAAAATTAACCCAAATACAACTTCCAGATCTGTGTTATTAACAGCAGTTCCGTGTAAATACTATAGCAAATAGTAACTAGTTTATGCACTAGAAAACATAACTACAGATTAGAACACCTTCAGCAGGAATATAAAACTTAATACAGAGAAAATCGGAAGAGGACCAAAACTAACCTGCCAGCGAAAAAATTATAGAAGAATAAAGTAAGAGAAAGGAAAAAAAAAGATAAACAAAGGAGAGGAAGGGGAATTATAAATTCAAGACGAGTATTTACCAACCATTTACAGAGAAGAGAGAAAATAATTCAGAGATTAGAAAAAAGGGGGTGAAGAAAAGAAAAAAGTATAATAAAATAAATAAATATAAAAAGAAGGAAAAATAAAACTGTGAACCAACAAACAGGAAGGCCTTCACTGAAGTCTTCAAACCTCCAAAACAAGTTAAAGTCAGTTGTAGAACTCTGTAGATAAAGTTGTACAAAAATAAAAAAATAGATTACACACACACCAAATCCAGGGAGAGATTGTCAACAGCCCTTAGAGTTTCGATGAATAATATCTGAATGATTCAAGTAAAGTCTGAGTCCAGAAAAAGTAATTTTACTACGAGAAGTACTTACCCACCATTTTAGGAGGTCCGGTCGGATTCCGAAGGTGGCTGGATAGCCGGAAGACTTCCCTCAAATGCTTCAGCTTCCTTCGCTGACTTAAACCATTTATATTTCCCAGTGTTAAGCTTGATTCGTAGATCAGCAGGGGAACGAAGAGAGGGTTTAAAACTACGATCAAAAAGCACTTTCATTGCGCCTTTAAACTCAGCGCGCATCTTTAAGGTCTGGGGTGCAAAATCTTCCACAAAGCGAATGGTTGTATCCCGGAAAATAAGAGAACCTCTGCGACGTGCCTCTACGATCAGCTGGTGTTTTACCTGGTATTGAAGGAAGCACAAGATTACTGGTCGCGGGCGGTTGCCCAGAATTCCGGCGGGAACATGGACCCGGTGTGCCCGTTCGAGCTCAGGCGGGTTCGGAAGCAAATCTTTCCCGAATATCTCACAGAGAAACTCGGCGAAAAACTTCATTGTTGATCCCTGTTCGGTGGCCTCTGGCAATCCAAGAATTCTAAGATTGCAGCGTCTGCTGCGATTTTCGAGATCCACCGTTTTGCAAAGGAGTTTGCCACACTTTTCCTTCAAGCTGGAACAGAGAGTCTCCAAGTATCGAACACGACTTTCTAAATCTTCAGAAGTCGAATTGATGCGAGTTAAGTGTTGGGCACGTTTGCCCACCTTGTCGTTGATCCGATCAAGCTTGTCCTCCAACTGTTTGAAAGCGGTTTTGAATTCCTTTAAAATTTCGTCTCGGAGCTGACCGAGCGCAGCCAGGGTCTCGTCTGAGAGAGCTGTAGCTTCCTTTCTCCCGGATTTAGAGCTCTTGCTAGACATTGCAAGTTGGATGTGCTCACAGGCAAGTAAGAGATACCGAAAAAGTTCCCGACTAAGGTTTAAAAAATTGAGACATTTAGTGCAAAGATAGCGACAGTAACGGAACAAAAGTTCGGAGCAGCTAAGCAATCGCCATCTTACCGGAAGTCTGAAAAGAGTTTCTTATCATATGCCTGTTTCATTACCAGAGCAAATTTTGATCTTTGTTCCATTACCTCCTTCGAATAATCTTCATAAAAACGGAGTTCAGATTCCTCAAATCTGAAAACTCTGTTTGCTTTCCTGTCGCATTATTTGATCTTTAATCTTAAAATGATGAAAACAATCCAGAACAGACCTTGGTTTATTTGGATCTTGAGATCACGAAGTAAAAGCTCTGTGTGCATTCTCTACGGTAGCCGACTGTGATAATATAGTAGGAAATAAGGTATGAAAAAGCTTACCAAAGTAAGCAGTTAAATCTTCATTTTCGGCTCCTTTTTGCAGTCCAACAATTCGAATATTCCTTCGGCGAAATCTAGTTTCCAGATCTATATTCTTATTTCGATATCTTTCCAAACGACTTGTAGTTTCAAGCAATTTTTGCTTAGTTATCTTCAATTCTTCTTCGTGTGTATGGACTTGAGTTTCCAGATCATTAATTTCTTACGAGAAATGACATAATTTCATTGCTATTCTTTTCTGGTTGGTCTTTAATTGAATTCAGTGTCCGAGCCATATCTTCAGCCCACGGTGGCACTTCATCAGATCTTTCCTTTTGCATCTTTCCTTTCCCGTTGCCTTTATCACTAGGTTCAGACAAGGTCTTCCCACTCCTGGAAGACATATTGTTCCCCCTTCAAGAATCAGCAAATAAAGATTTTAAATTCGAAGTTTAAACTAGGGGGAAAGGAACAAAACTCGGAGCAGCACGGAAACTGCTGTTACTCCATTCACAGACAGGCGCAGTCTCCAATTTGTCCTGATAACTTTCAGGAAATTAATTGCTTTTTCGTGATTAAGTGGTCTTTGTCAAGTACTGTTGAGATGTTAAAGGATTAACTTGTCCTGATGATATGCAGGAATTTACATACTAATCGCACACTTTGTTCTTGGGTGGATGACTTTTGCGCCTGCTTTAGGTGCTTAAGTATTCTTTGTCTCGTACTGTCACTGCTGCCAGGCACGTGACTGTGGGGATAGCTACATGTTGTATCTTGCATACGTGACTGACTGTGGTGTATAAACAGGGAGGGCTGTTCCCTTGTTCGGAGAACATCGCTTGACAGGGCTGTGCAAGAACTACGAAGTTTGTTATGCGATCCTCCAAAAAGCTTGTACAATAAAGAATTGTGTCTGTCCATAGAAGTTGGCGAATTGCATTTGTATCACGTGTGTAGTGACGTAATCCCTGGGACACCTTACGCGCTTGAACGCCGACGGATTCGTCTCAGGGAGGTTCGAGTCCTCAGAACTGTAAGTTTTCGGAAAAGGAGCTTAGAGTCCTCCGGTAGTGGGGTTTGAGTCCGAGGAAGATAAGGTTAATTACAGTGTCCGTCTCAACCACCCTGCCTTAGACCGGTTGTTAAGAGGGGAAATCCCCTACGCGAAGGTCAGGACCCTGAAGTGGGCGTTGAGAGCAAAGACACCGGGCTGGCATACAGAGATAAGTTAAGAAGTTGATACTTTAAGAATGGGACAGAGGTTAGATAAGCCGGGTGACGGAACCACTTTGTATCGGTTATGTCGGGATAACCCCAAAGATGAGAAACGATTCAGACGCCTGTCGGCATGCCTAAGTAAAAAAATGGAGATGAACTTTGGCCAGTAGTTAACTTGGGACGTAGATAAATGTATAAAAGTAGAAGAGACAATTTGGAAGCATAATACTGGAACTAAATGAAAACATTTAATATCCACGAGGAGGAAGACCGCTGAGGAAATAAATAAATCTAAGCAGGCCAACTGGGAGAATAACGCGCGTCGGAGAGGAATTATTTCATGTGAGCAAGAGGGAAACCCGAAACGTTGGGAAGTGTTAAAGCGGCAGTGTGAGGATTACGATATGAATAGAGAAAAACTGGAAATATTGGGAAATAGAGACAAAATTAGGAATCAGGGTTGAAATGCCAAGCCGAACAACCGTACGAGAATAAAATGGAGGTACCTCCTGACACGGCTGGTCTGCCATTGCTGTCCCAAAATAATGACACTGATGATCAGGAGGAGGATTGGCAAAACCCGCCTGGAGATTAGTGCAGGATCTCTGGCAGATCAACAAAATAGTCCAAGCTTTACACCCGGTTGTGCCGAACCCTGCGGCGATTCTGAGCAGCGTCCCCGCTGACGCCCGTGTTTTCACCCTGGTTGACTTACAGAGTGCTTTCTTTGCTCTCCCTCTGGCAGAAGAATCCCCATTTTTTTTGCCATTACCTTCAAGAGCCAGCAGTACACTTGGACACGCCTCTCTCAGGGATCTGTCATTTCGCCCACTTTATTCTTCCAGGTATTGCACCGGCAGCTGAGGGAGCTTCCGCTCCCGGACGGCTCTACTATTGTCCAATGCGTTGATGCCTTGCTCCTAACTAGCTCTTCGGAACCTGGTAACATTGCAGATACTCCACTCTTGGGGGTATGTCATACTGGCCGTCAAGGTTAAGCGCACGCAGCACCAAGTCATATTCCCGGGAACTTCGCTCCGTGCGTCTGATAGACAATTGATCCCGGAACGTATCGCACCCATTCTGGTAATCCCTTTGCCCACAAGCCCCAAGCAAGTGCGTGCCTTCTTAGGCTTAGTTAACTACTGCCGACAGTGTCTCCCTAAAGTAACACTACTCACCAAGCTGTTAACCCCTTTGGACTCAAGCAAGGCCCCAAAGCCCTTCACCCTATCAAATGAGCAACGGTCAGCCTTCACTGAGTTAAAACCGGCCCTTGCCACTGCCTCAGCACACAGAAGACCTTTGTATGATAGGTCTTTCCAGTTGTATGCCAGTACCCTAGAGGACTGCGCAACTGCTGTTTTGACCCAAGCCCATGGGGATCACAAAACACCAGTAGCCTACTACTCGACTCGCCTTTACCCTGTAGCCACGGGCCTTCCACGCTGCTCACAAATTTTCCCCGCTATCTACTCCCTTGTAATTACCATTTCCAAAATTACTCTCGAACAACTGTCTATTCCTCACACGCTATTGTAGCCCTCTTGACTTCCTATCAGACCCAACATCTTCTTACACAGGCACACCTGTGTCGTTATGAGGTCGCTCTCCTCAATAACCCCCTTCTGACCTTCTCCTACTGTTCAACTGTGAACCCAGCGCCTTCCTGAGTAGCCCACTAGAAAAGCTCCTGGTACACCCCTCACCCCCTTTTGCACAATCAGTTCTTAACCTCCCCTCGACGGAACTTTCAGACGTCCCATTCCCCACACCAGATCTTATCCTCTTTGTGAATGGTATCTCTTCGATATCAGATTTAGGAGCTTACCTTTCAGGACACGCAATTGGGAACAACACAACAACCCTAGAATCGGCCTCCATCGATCCTCCAGTATCTGCTTAAGAAGCAGAGCTCTTTGTTCTGACATGACAATGTATCCTGCCTATAATCGGTAAGGATATAGATGACCTCACGATACGCCTTTGGCGTGGCCTATGAGTTCGGCCAGCTATGGTCGCAACGCAGATTTCTGACCTCCTCAGGGACACCTATTCAGAACTCACTATATGTCCGAACCCTCCTCAAAGCCATCCTCCTCCCCAAGCAATTGACCATAATCAAATGTGCTGCCCATGTAATGGACAATACGGACGTCAGCAAAGGCAATGCCAGAGCTGACCGAGCTGCTAAAGACGCTGCAACAGCTCACAGTTCTATTGTGTCCTCCATGAACCAGCAGGCACTAAATCGTTCACCTGCATCGAAAGCAATGGACATACCAGACATCGTCACCGCGCAGCATCTATAGGGGGACGCCCCGACTCTGAAAAATAAATATGGAAGACGCATGTGTGTTCACACGATGCGTCAGAAGGCCTCTGGATCACTCCAGTTGGCCAAGTGTGTGTACCTGATGCTTTGCGACCGATGCTTATTGATTGTTTGCATCCTGATACCCACCTTGGCAAGGAGGGAATGAGCAATATTACGTTGCGTATCTGGAGGCACCCACGACTGGAAAAGGCAGCGCAGGCTCGTGTCAGATCATGTTTAATATTTCAGCAAAGTAACGCTGGCCAAGGAGTGCGGTGCGCCACAAGGAAAACACCCTTGCCAAGTGGTCCATTTGAATGCATTCAGCTTGATTTTATTGAACTGCCGCGTGTACACTGCTGTAAGTACTGTCTTGTTATTATTGATGCATTTAGTAGATGAGTTGAAACCTTCCCAACCACCGATAATAAAGCCTCAACAGTGGTAAAATTACTGCTGACAGAGGTCATATCCAGGTTTGATCGATAGATTAATTCAGACAATGCCCCCCACTTTGTAGGGAAAAATTACAAAGAATTATGTGAAACGTTGCATATTCAGCAAAAATTCCATTGTGCCTACAGGCAGCAGGAATAGTGGAAAGAGCTAATGGAACTCTTAAGACTAAACACACCAAATTAACGTCCGAGAGCTCTCTCAATTGGCTAAAGGTACTGTTCTTAGCTCTATATGACCCGAGAGTCACCCCCCATTCAACCACGGGGTTATCAGCTGCGGAAATAATCTAAGGCCGACCCAGCAGGACCGCCTGGGATTTTGATACAGGCCCACCTGCCTTTCAAACATAACGGAATAGCAATAACTATCCTCCAATCTCTCGGCAGACAGGCAGCGATGCGTTGCTGTGCGGTGTCCAAGTTTCGATAAGCACTACCACGGAATTAATGGAGTTAAATTATATCACAATGAAATAATAATTAGCTGAATTTAGAAGGATGAGAGGGGATCTGATTGAAACATATAAGATTATTAAGGGATTGGACAAGCCAGGGGCAGGAAACATGTTTCCGATGTTGGGGGAGTCCCGAAGCAGAGGCCACAGTTTATGAATGACGGGTAGGCCATTTAGAACGGAGTTCAGGAAAAACTTTATCACCCAGAGAGTTTTGGAAGTATGGAATGCTCTGCCTCAGAAGGCAGTGGAGGCCAGTTCTCTGGATGCTTTCAAGAAAGAGTTAGAACTCTTAAAGATAGCGGAGTCAAGGGATATGTGGAGAAGGCAGGAACGGGTTACTGATTGTGGATGATCAGCCATGATCATATTGAATGGCGGTGCAGAAGGGCCGAATGGCCTGCTCTTGCACCTATTGTTTATTGTCCATTGTCTGATACGTGCATATTTTTGAGAACTTTTGCTGTATCTTCTGCTCTGCTGAATCCGTGGTTGTGACAGCGGCCGGAATCAATATCACCTCATCGCTGAGAATGAGGCGACCGCGTTCAATCTCCCTTCAGCAATGAGTACGAGGTGACTGTGTTCGATTTACCCTCACAAGTGAGTATGATTCCACCAGAATAAGTCTCCCCAATGAGTCTGAATCAACCTCGCTCAATCTCCCCTGATCAGTAAATATGAGGCGACCCTGTTCAACCTTCCTTTATCAGTGAGTAGGCGACAACCATGTTAAGTTTCTCCACATTAGTGAGTAAGAAGCCAATGCTATCTAATCCCCCATCGCCAGTGAGTATGAGGCGAACATGTTCAGTCTCCCTTCATCAGAATGCGTGAGTCAAACGTACCCGATCTCCCTTCATCAGTGAGTGTCCGGAGACGGTATGCAAATTCTCCTCATCAGTAATTACGAGGCAACCGCATTCAATCTCCCCTCATCAGTGAGTATGAGCCAACCCTGTTTGTGCCGGTCAGAACAAAAATAAAGTTAAAGATGTCAGGTGTAGGGACCTTGTTTTCAAACTATTTTGATGTCCTGAGTAAAAGCAAACGGAGGTGCAGAGCAGCTGTAAGCAGCTGGGAACATCCGAGATGCTTATGAAGTTTACGAAATGCAAGAGAACACATAAGAACAAGAAACCACGAGGGTTAAAATAAGACACGAGGTTGCCCTAACAGAACAGGTGTACGAGAGTCCTCTGGATATATTAAGAACAAAATGATTGCTTTCAAAGAATAAAAACTGGTCCTCTGAATGATCAGAATAGTAATCCACGTGTGGAGCTAAAAGAGAAGAGGGAGCTGCGAAATGGATGTTTTTTGCATCCGTATTTACTAGGGACACGGACGCAGAATCTGTCGAAGTGAGAAAATGCAGCAGCGAGGTCAGGGACCCTACAGCATGCAGATTACAGGCAAACAAGTGTTGCTGTCTTGAGGCAGACTGCAGTGGATAAATCCACGGGACATGACAAGGTGTTTAATCAGACCTTGTGGAAGGCCAGTGAGAAACTGCGGGCGCCCTAGCAGAGATATTTCAAAGTTCAACGTAAATTTATTCCAGAAGTACATTGATCGTGTGGACTGTCAAAGGCTTTTCCGCAGCGCTGAAATGCTAACATGAGGGGGCACTGTTTTAAGGCGCTTTGAAGTAGGTACAGAGGAGATGTCAGGGGTAAGTGTTTTTTACTCAGAGTGTGGTGAGTGCGTGAAATGGGCTGCCGGAAACGGTGGTGGAGGCGGATACGATAGGGTCTTTTAAGAGACTCCCGGATAGGTACATGGAGCTTAGAAAAATGGAGGTCTATGGGTCCGCCTAGGTAGTTCTAAGGTAAGAGTATATTCGGCATAGTTTTGTGGACCGAAGGGCCTGTATTGTGCTATAAGTTTTCTATGTTTCAATATGTCACGATATAGAACCCAGAGACTCAGTTTCTTATGGCATACTCAGCCAATCTATAGGATAGTCACTATAATGGATCATCGGAGGATCAACCAGACTGCAGAAACCAACTGACTCTGCAAAGGGAAATGCAAATAAACAGCAATAAATAACATGAGATAAAAAGATAAGGAGTGATTGAAAATGAGACCAATGGTTGTGCAGGGATTCCAGTTATAGAAAAGTGGCTCAATGTAGGTATCCCCTTTTTATCAAGAGCCTGATGGGTGATGGCAGTCCCGAGATTCTTATGCCTTCTATCGGATGGCGCCAGCGTGAATTGGGTGGTGAGGATCGCTACTGCTCGATACGATTTCCTGCGTATCTTTTCATGTAGATGTGCTCAATAGTTGGTAGGGCTTTACCCATGATGTACTGCACCAACTCCATTAATATTTGTACGAATTTCCCTTCAAAGTCGTTAGTTTTTTCCATACCAGGCTGTGTTACAGCCAGTCAATATACCCTCCACTGAACATCTGTAGGAGTTTATGGCAGCGGGTGAAGTGCTGAGCGATTGGAGGATAGCTGATGTTGTTCCGTTATTTGACAAAGGCTCTAAAAATAAGCCGGAAAATTATTGGCCGTTGATATTGACGTCAGCAGTGGGTAAGTTATTGGATGGTATTCTCAGCAACCGGATATATCAGTACAGTGGATTCCGGTTAATTGGGCCATCGGTTAATCATGGTAACTGCTTATTTGGGACAACTCTGAAAGAAAAGAAACTAATCAAGAAAATAGCTGGGCTTTCCTTCGTTCATCTGGGACACTATGCCGCATAATGCCGCTTCATTGGGATGGGAGACTATTAGCCGACTGTTTTTAACTAGCGTCAGTCATGTGCACTTCTGTGCCTTCATAATCTACACCGTGCATAGATCAATCAGTTATTAAATAGCAACCGTTGTGTATGCTTGTGCTATGTTGTCCATGTGTGCTAACGAAAACCGAATTAAAATGCAGTAATTTTTAAAGATTTCTTCTAGATGGACGATAGATAGGCAGACAAATACTTCAGCATGGACTAGATGGGCCGAAGGACTTGTTTCTATGCTGCACTGTTTTATGAATCTACGACTGCTACTGTAACACTGGACAGTAAAGATTTTGCTTCTTGAATATCTTTATGTGTATCTTAAGAATTTTGGGCTACTGATCATGAGCATCACCATGAAATTTCCCTATCACGCACCATTTTTAACAACTTATGCTTATTATTTTAATTCATAATTCAAGTCAATTAAACTGTTGCCTACAATGTAAGCTGGAAACTTTCATATCTTGTTCAGACATGCTTGTGCTTGCTTAGGCGGCGCGGCTGCTGCGGGGCAGGACGGGTTTTAGTAATAATTATTGGGTTCAGGACTGTTAGGATGGAATTTGCATCACCAGGCACAAAATTCGATGAAGGATTTTGATATTTGAGACAGATGCTTCCCAGAATAACTGATGCCAAGATTAAATAAGGCATTTCCGTGGGTCCAAAAACCAAACAGGTCATCAATGACAGACAATTTGAAGAATTTCTTGTGGGACCGGTGAAAACCATATGGAACGCAATCAAGGAATTTGTTGAAAAATTTCTCGGCATCTACAGAGCACCAAACTGCGTGCAGCTGGTTAAAAGCAAGCTTTAAGCATGTAAAACCATGAAATGCATCATGTCACTGAAGATTCATTTTCTGCATTCCCATTTAGACTTCTTCCCTACAAATCTTGGTGCTGTTAGTGACGAGCATGGCAAAAGATTTCACCAGGACACTGCGGTCATGGAGAAAAGATACCAGGGCAACTGGAATCCATCAATGCTGGCGAATTGTTGTTGGGCACTTAAGCGAGAAGCCTCAGAAACTGAGTACAGATGAAAATTATTAACAGCATGTTTTAACTTAGTTGAACTAATTGAACTTAGTTGCAAAGCATCAGCACAATTATGTAATTAAACACATTATATTCAATAAGTTAATTTGTTGTTACTCAAAATTCCTACGTGATACAAGTAGTGTGAAATTATATTTGTGTTCAAATATAGACTTCATATAGTCTATATAGAATATAGACTTCAAGCAGTCTATCATAAATAAAAAAAAATCCGAGGAAGCAACACTTTTGAAAAAATGATTGTCCAGCGTAACCTATTGCTTACTTATCCTCCCTCAGTCTAACTAGATACTGCATCTATCTGAATACGAACTCTTCCATCATCAGCTTCCCATTCCCCTGGGAAATTAGTGTTCACTCTCCCTCAATAGGTTCAGCCAAGCTGCGTACAAGGATATTGGACAACCTCCAGTGTAATCCATCCTTTTTTGCACCGGTCGTATCTTTCTCCAGAAGAAATTTCAGTGATCCTGTAATGTGAAACCCTAACCCCAGCACGAATTCGTCAGCCACATTTTCATCCGCCAAGCCTATTCTTAGACGCACTGGATCGTGGCACAGAGAGCAATTCATTTGAACCAGCAAAATTTACAATTTGATGTGTGTTTTATCCACAGGCCGACCGTATAATGTCTGCAGATGTTTGAATCCATTCCTCAGCTTCTCCTGAATGTACTCTGTGTCACCGTGTCAATTGTTTGGAGAACGGGGTCGTCAGATGGAGGGAACCGAAGATACAACGGTGATAATAATGTTACGAGAATATTTAATATAGTGTTTGAGAGAAACAAAGCAAGGCAGGCTCGTCAGCTTAAATCGTCCCTGCCAGCCATAATGCCTCCCTCAACATATATTTGGTCATATGCCTCGAAACTACCCGATCCCGTATCTGCCAACATGTATTTTAATCTTCGCGATTTTATTCGCCTCTAATATTTCCACTCACAGCTCGCTGAAGATGTCTAATTCAAGCAGGCAGGGAAGGAACAAAGAGGGAGCTTCAGACGTGTGAGATGTGCTAAGTGCACAAACTACAACAACTGAAGTTTGACACCATGGAAGTGATTGGCCTAAAGCATCAAGTATTTGTCGGCAAACTTCATTAACTTTATCCTCGGAATACACCGGTGATCCAGGTATACAGATAATGATAACCACGTTATTTATAATTTCAGTTTTGGAAGTCAGTTGAGAAGGTTGCTGTCATCCTGGAATTAAAGACTGGGGATAAAATATGTACGAATGGGAAAAGATGAACACATAAGATTTCGAGTTTAACAATGATTTATTGTTGATGCTAAGTGACAAATGGAAGAATGCAGTATTCAGTGTCTACCACCTGCCATTTTCAATAGTCAAGTAACGTCACCGATCTAACTAAGAACAAAAAAAAAGACTGCGAAGTAGATGGAACGGGGGAAGAGGGTGTTGAGCATCGAAGTTACATTTACATTGCACCTACCATCTCGGCATTTGCTGAATGCCAGGACAAAAGTTTATCTGGACTACTTTAGGTACCGAACTCCAACCGAAAATTCAATGAACTAAACAACAACTAACAGTATGTTTTTACCAAGCATTAGGAGAACCTAAGTAGTTAAAAAAAAACAATCTCATATAGTTATCCTGCATATAGAAGTTCTTTACAAATGTGTCTGGACAGTGGATGTTTCACTTTAAACACTCGGGGCGTCACCTCACTGTGAGACGGATAAATATTGGATCCTGGCGGTCGATATACGTTGAAACATCACAACTAGGCTGCCTGGACACTTTTCATGCAGCCAAAACAAACCTTGTTCGAATTCATTACAAACACTCATTTTAAGAGTCTACTTTAGTCTCTGGTTTGCAAAGATATCTGGGCGCAGTCAAGTTTGAAGTAAAATGATGAGTAAAAACATCTCATATTGTGTCGCCAGATTCATATTGATGACAGGAATCCTGTCTGCGCACTGTAGAATTTTAGACAAAAAACACAATCCTTACATTAAAGGAATTTTCCAGATGAACCTGAAATTCAAAAATTATGACTTCGAAATCTTGTGCAACAGCATTCATCGTTTTATAGAAACGCAACGGAAACAAATAGTATGCCATCTCTTTTTGCCATTTCCACCTGGTATGGTGGATGCATTTCAGATTTCTACATGTTCCCCGACAGGATCAGAATCGCCGTTAAATGAAAAGTTACTGCAGCATACCTACAACTGAAACATCTGACGACAAAACCTCGGTGCAGTGCAGAATGATTCCAATTCCACTGACTGCATGTAGTAAGTGGCTGGTTAAGGAAACTCAGCGTGGAACATTTATAACGGAAACAGAAGGGAACTTCCCCTTTGGGCATGAAATGCTTATCAAATTCATGGAATCGTGGTCTAATTCGTGGAATCGTAGGTCCTTTCTTGCGGCCGCTCAGTGCTTATGGTAGATACAATCAAGGGTGAGGTTTTCCATTCGATGTTTCTGTGTTGGGAGAGTCTAAGACCAGAGGGCACAGCATCAGAATAGATGAGCTTCCTTTTCGAAGGAAAATGAGGAGGAATTTCTATCGCCAGAAAATAGTGAATCTGTGGCATTCTTTGCCAAACGCAGTTCTGGAGGTCAATTCGTTATGTATATTTAAGGCATAATTTGACAGATCCTTCATTGGTCAAGGCATGAAGGGATATGAGGAGACGGCAGGAGATTGGGGCTAGCAGAAGAACTGTATGAGCATGATGAAATGGCGTAACAGACTCCGTGGGCCAAATTGCCTAATTCTCCTCCTACATCATATGGTCTGATCGTCTTAAAATTGAACCCTGTGAAAGAACATCAGAGGGGAAACCTTCAGTATCTACAACACTATCTATTTGGACTGATATAAAACAGGAGTTCTCATTTGCTGATATGAAATGGAAGGATCTGATTCTCAATAAAAAAAAACTGGCATTCATCGAAGGAGCTGCCATGTTGTTTTTGTTGAGAAATCTATGGGTTTTTTTTAAAGATACAACATGAGCCATAGACATTCAATACGATAATCCTTCTTTCATCGAACAACATGGCTGACCGTACCGTACTTCATTTAGACATAATCAAGGCATGGGGCCATTCAGAGGATGTTTCCTTTGGTGGTAGAGTTTATGACCTGAAGGCACCGTCTCAGAATCGAGGGTCTAACTTTAACGGTCCTGAGGAGGAATACTGAATCTGTGCAATTCTTTGCCAAAGGCAGTTGTACAGGCCAATGCGTTATGTAGATTTAAGGCTCTGTTTGATGGATTCTTGATCAGTCAGGGTATGGAGTGACGGGAAGAGAAGGCAGCAGATTCGGGCTGTGTGGAAAGTTGGATCAGCCATGATGAAATGGCGTAGCAGACTGCTTGGGCAAAATGGGCTTAATTCTGTCCCTATATCTGATGGTATTAAAATTGAAACGTGAAATAAACATCAGAGGAGAAAGCTTCATTATCAACAACATTATTGTTGATTTTGAAGAGACATCTGCACCGATATAAAATTGATAAGAAATGGAAAGACCTGCTTCTCCAAGATCAACTCCAGAGTTCACCGAACGAGCTGCAATGTTGTTGCTGTTGTAGGGATCCATTATTTTCCTAATGATACAAACTGCGACATCGACACAGGGCAACAGGACTGGGCCTACAGAGTTTTATGTATATATAATCAAGGCGTCGGAGTTCCCAAACAAAGTATTTATCCGAAACAGATTCTATAATAAAATAATGTGGGACTGGAGACAACCAAAACTGTACCAAAATGTTTCATTGGAGATATACTGAAGCCATGGGATTTCCCACACAGGAGTATAAGTTATTGACATTTTATCTCGCTTTGTTGTGCCGGATATCAAACCATTGGACTTAAATCCAGTACGGGAAAAATGGAGACTGCATCACCAATGGATAAATGACAGCTTTTAGACGTCATTTGCCTTCCCATAGTAGACATTCTGAGCCTTGTAATTTTTGAAAATTTAAATGAAAACAAGAAAGAATGCTGACAACAATGTATGTAAATAAAGCACATGCAAGAGATGACGCAAATTGTTAATGGAGTGAAGGAAAATTTATTAGTATATTCGTCGGAACAATCCGATTACCTTAAAAGATTATTAACTATGTGCTCCTCTTAAACTCAGAACCTCAGGGTGGTAGTGATAGCGCGAGTAAGAGTTATTGTTGTCTTTTCTGGTGGATATCAATTCATTCGACTTAAAGACAACGTCTCTTAAATACAGTAAGGAAAACATGAAGTGCATCACTTACGGATAAATCACTGCTTTTAGACGTCATTTCCCTTCCAACAATAGACACTCTGAGCTTTGTACTATTTTCAAAATAATAAAAGAAAAAATGCAGTGAACAATGTATGAAAATAACACACCAGCAAGAAATGGCATAAAATATCAACGAAGAGAGTGAAAATGGATATGTTGCTGGGAGAAATCGTATTAAAGAATGCAGCTCTGTGCAGAAAAAATGGTATTAGCTGTATCTATTTTTTACAGATAGTTTGTCAAACAGATTTCTTACATTAATCACAGATATCCCAGCTACCCCGCTATTAGTTTTGACCTGCAGATGACCTTGGAGATGCACAACTAATCTAAACATTTACTAAGTTGTTTCTCAAGCAGATTGACCCCTGTTGTGGCACCAAACCAATCTGACAGCAAAGAGGAGTTATGAACACCCTCCTTCCGGGAAAAGATTTTTGAATTGACCAATCTGACTGAAACCCCTTCCTTAAGCTCAGAATCTTAATACTCCTCGCCTACTGTTACTATTCATAATTACGAGGGTGATAGATCAGGTTGTAAAAATGTTGAAGGGAATATGTATTTTATTTGAAACGCACCAACTCCGTGTAATAGAGAAATAATGTACGACGTTCTGGTTTGAAGGTGTGAATAAACAAAATTAAACATAATTGTTATTTTTTTAGTTCTTCTGAGGGAGCGATTTTAATTGCACGATGACTCAATTCATAAAATGAAAACAAACCTGAAGTGTTTGCTCAGTGGACTGTGCACTTGCCTCTCCTGTATAAGAGCTTGCGAGGCAATCGGCAGTTATATTATTTTCAACTGATTCCAAACCACACAGAAAATGGGATATCCAGCAATTTACTACATCGCGAGAATTTATTATCCTGTGCTAGCAGCGATTGGCATCCCTGGTAAGTAACTGGAATTGGCTACTACTCTATAGTGCATCATCTGATGAGTGTTTTAAGCCTGTTCAGGTGTAAGCATATAATTTATTGTATTCCTTCGTTTTTCTTATGTCCGATTATTTTGTCAATATTAACAATTGATTGGGTTTTAATATTGTTATTGTTCCAGCATTTTACCTTACTAACCTTCCAGCTTTACGAGCACGTATTGTTTTAAATCTGATTTCGTATCAATATAGAAACTCAAACGTTAACTAGCATGAAAACAATATATTTAGCATCGCAGTTTCTGCGCGCTCCCCGTTTTTTTGGCAAGACACAGCTCTTTCCTTTCCACCTTAATATATCTAAAGAGATTTTTTTCCCAACCGATTTGCCAAAATGTCTTTGAAATTGCCACTGTATCGTGCAAAACTTTTCTGTTTTACAGTTTTCTCCTTCTTTGGCCAGTTTGAATTTAGGTAAGATGAGAAAAAAGAGATTTATTTTAATTCTTCCAACCATTTCACAAGGGAGTAGACATCTTTATGTTGCATCTCTGTCGCAATGTACGTTTCAAGTACATTTGGCGCCAGTACGTCGAAACATGCATTTAGCTTTTCCTTCGCTCCGCTTCAGAAAGCTATCTCCGAAGGATCAGTCTCCCTGAGTCCATTTCATTCCCCCAATATACAAAATCTTCAGCATTCTCAGCTACAATCATGACACACTTAGAAGTGTGTCGGGAAGCCGCTCACTGGAGTACCCGCTGTCAACTCCAAAGCTACGACGCAACTGTTATTATCCAGTCCAAGGACAGTGACGGAGCCCGTACGAACATTTTCACTCCCCGAATCGAAGCCTGCTTGCCCCACCCGGTAGGATTAGAAGTCCGAGGTTCACTCAGTAGGATTCAATACATTTCTGTAGATGCATATCAGGCAAGAATGATGTGGATTTCTGCGTATGACCCTAACTCTTCTTTGCTCCCTTGCAGTTAATTTAGTGGCGATTGTGATCTTGTCTCTGAGAAACTGCGGACTCTCTAAATGTATCTCCCGGTACCTGGTGGGAATGGCAGCAGCTGATTTACTGGGCGTTACTTTTGCTGTTGTGCTCGCTCAGATCAACAATATTTATGTTTTTGCCCCTCATTTGCTCATTACCCCGGTTTGCTCCGCGACACCTGTCCTGAGAGTCGCAACCATGGACAGTTCTGTTTGGCTCACGGTGACTTTCACGTTCGATCGCTGTGTTGCGATCTGCAGTCAAAAGCTGCGGGAGCGATACTGTACCGAGAGGATAGCGACTACTGTGATAGTAATTGTGTGTTTAGGAAGCTGTGCGAAGTGTGTTCCATTGTACTTTGCGATAGAACCTTACGTGATCATTGATAACGTACCCTGGCGATGCACCTTCACAATGGATTACCTTACGTTACCAGCGTGGAAAGCATACCAGTTGTTTAACACGATCACTACACCTTTATTGCCGATCGGCTTGATTCTACTTTTTAATGCTCTAACAGTCAGTCATATTGTCGCGGCAAACAGAGTTCGCCGGGGGCTCAGGAACAGCAGAGAGAAAAAGAATGATCCAGAGCTGGAGAACCGGAGAAAGTCAATGATTTTGATGTTCGCTCTGTCGGCCAATTTCATATTGTTGTGGATCCCCTTTATTGTATATACTATGAACTGGCAAGTTCAGAATTACTCTTACACAAACAGGTATTTGAATACCCCAAGATATATCCTGCAACAGTCTGGGTTCATGTTGCAATTTCTGTGTACGTGCACCAACACGTGTATTTACACTCTGTCACAGAGAAAATTCAGGGAGGAACTGAAGGGTAGTGTGGAACATCTGGTTACGTTAAATGGCCGGCTCTGTAGGTAAAACGGAAAAGGAATTGTAAGCGTTGACGGAGCTGAGTTGTATTTCTCTACGATTTATATCTGGTAAATGTGCCGATGTTTCTCCAGCCATTGAGCGAATGATAGTAGTTTGTCGGTTCCGGTAAAGTCAGCAAAATCGATTCAGCTATGTGGGGTAAGAAACAACAAAACAGAGCTGCCGTCATCGCTACATTAGCAGAAATTGTATTCAAATGTTTGGATTAATGCCAGAACCTGGGCCACCGAACTAAGTGAAGCCAGTATGATTTTTCTGACATTGGTGGAATCCAATTCTAATTCACTGGGTTTTGGATCATTCTAGGAATTTCTGTGATAGCTGGAGAAAAATGCCTGAAACATGGATAACCGTTGTCATTAAAGTGAGCTTCGATACCTACAACGTCCATTGTACTATTGGAAAATATGTGACAACTGCATTTTCATTCAGAAAGCGTACAGTCCCTTCCAAAGTGAAAGTTCCAAACTTCATGCCGCCCCAGTCTGACCCGCAAATGAACATGTGCTGCAGACTCTTTCCCGCCTTCTCTCGAGTAAGGAAGAGTTACAAGAAAAATGCGGGTAATGGGACTGAAAAGGTCAATAAATCAGACACGATGGAATTATGGAATCATCTGTTCTTTAGTCTTTATAAAGCAACGGCGTGGATTCACGGCGAATTCTGAGCAAGTTTTGACCCCGTACGTTAGATAGGAATCACTGAAACTGGAAAGTTTGCAGAGGTACACGCCAATGACTTCAGGATTGAATGGCATGCCATATGAAGAACGTTTGATATCTCTGACCTGCATTCACTGGAATTCAGAAGAATGAAGGGTGACCTAATTGCGCCCTATCAAATGTCGAAAGTCCTTAATAGTGGATGTGGAGAAGGTGTTTCCTCTGGTGAGACAGTCTAAGACCAGTTGAGACAGCATCAGATTAGAGGGACGTCCTTTCATAACGGGGTTGAGTAGGAATGGCTTTAGCAAGGGAATGGTGAGTCTATGGAACTCTTTCCCACAGAAAGCTATGGAGGATTAAGTCTTTATCTGCAGTATATTTAACGCGGAGTTTGATTGCTCTTTGTTTGTTCGGGGCATGAGCGGATACGGGAGAGGCTAGTAAATGATTCCGAGAGGGGTAATAGATCCGCCATGATGAAATGGCGGGCGGAGCAGACTCGATGGGTTAAATGGCTTAATTCCGTTCGTATAACCATTGGACATGGTAGGACAGATGTTGTGCCGAATGGGCCCATTACCTTTCTCTGGCTTATGTCTTTACCGTGTCAAGACAGAATAAAATCAGTTGCTGCTGAGAGAAGGACTGTAGTACTGAATGAAGGGAGGGCAGCGGCTTGTGCAGAAGAGGACCGAGTCCGTATCAGGCTGGTGGAGACAGGAAAAAACACACAGAAAGGGCGTGATGGAAAGACTGATGTTACTCGCAAGAAGCAGGAGAGATATAAAAAAAAGTTACCGTCAAGAAGCAGGCCCTAGAGCGGCTTGACGGGACATTCCTACCTCCGTTTCATTTTCTGTTCCGTCCAGTTCAAACAATCTGCACGGTGACATAGATTAAATTCAGGGAGGAGCTGTGGAGTGGAGTCAATCATCTGCGGACATTATACGGTCGGCGCTGTAGACAAAACACAAAACGAATTGTAAGTTTTCTTGGTAGTTCAGATAATTTTCTGTGTCTGCTAAATACGCCACATGTTCAGGTAGTCTGGTGGGCGAACACGAGTGGCTCAGAGTCGGAATCTCAACGTGAATCAGTCTTAATATCGCTGGTATGTATCGTGAAATATATTGCTTACTGCCTGCAATGCTTCCAATTCTTAATGATACAACTATAATAAAACTATAAAAGGAGGCATATAAAAATCAGTGTAAATTAAAGACGTAATGGAAAAAGTGATGGAAACTGTTGAGGTAGTTTTCATACATTCACTGGCCATTTAAGCACCTGATTGCACCCTTAATTAATGTTTTCTTTTCCGGAGCGGGAAAAGCAATGTTTTTTTCTCATCGATGCTGGCTCTTCTACGGATTACTCGGCACCAAAGAAAAGTTGCACCTCGAATATCTTCGCCCATTCTGTCGGCAACTCAATTTCTCAGAGCAACCTGAAAAACTTCTTCCACTAAGTAAAACGGTGTTCATTTATATTTCCATCAAATACAAAGAATAGTTGATGAGAATAGTTACATAGCTCGAAGGATATCACCACATCACACTGACATGATGGTCATCCATATATATATATATAAATATCAAATTTTACACGACTCAGAAACGGTTAGAGGTTGTATTAAGTCCGAAGGCATGTAACTGCTAAAGGCAGATGCTTTTCCATAGGTGATGGTAGTTGTCTTATTTTCCCGAGGAGATTTAAGTCACTTCGTATTTAATGCAAATGCATGATCATCGCCAAAACAAAGCGGCCTGAAATGCCAATAATTTTACTCGCGCTGTCCCTGTATGTGTAAAGTCCCATTCACTCATTATATCTCCAATAAATCATATCGGAATATTTCAGAATCTGCCCCTGATAATTACTTTGTTTGGGACGATCTACCCCTTCAGACCGTTCATGAAACGTTGTACGTTCAGTCGTTGATGTCCAATGATAGAAGGATAATCGGGATATAGTGTTCTTTGTCGGGGTCTGAGACTTCAAAACAACAATATGACAGCTGTTTTGGTGAACGTTATAGTTGCCATTAGAAAGGCGGATGTATCCATCGCATATCAGTAGATGTGAACCCGTGTTTCAATTCTCTTGCCTCTCAAATTCAAAACCTATGGCAGCACATCCTTTCTGTGATACGCGGCCCAAAACGGTTGACAATACTCAAGTGCGGCTTGACTACAGTCCCCTAAAGGCTTAGTGTTATCTCCTTGCTTTAATATTATATTTTCCTTGAAATAATTTCCAACGTTGCATTTGCGTACCTTTCAACAGACTCAACCTGTCAACTATCATTCGAGTCTTGCACGAGGATCCCTAAGTCCTTCTGCCTCTCCGATGTTTGCATCTTCTCCCCATTTAGGTAGCAGTTCGCGCTATTCTTCATTTGACCAAAAATGCATTATCATACATTTCCCAACACTGTATTCTGTCTGCCACTTTTTTGCCCATTCTTCCAATTTGTCAAAATCCTGCTGCAATCGCATTGCTTCCGCAGCACTACCGACCCCAAAACCTATTTTCGTATAATCGGCAAAGTTTTCCACAAAACCATCAATTCCATCACCTAAATCATTGACAAACAATACGAAATACTGCGGTTCCAAAGCTGACTCCCCGAGGAACACCACTAGTCACAGGCAGCCAACCAGACAACGAACACATTATTCCCACACGCTGCCTTTTGCCTGTCAGTCATTCCTCTGTCCATGACAGTATCTTTCCTGTAACGTCATAGGATTTTTATCTTGTTAATCAGCCTCATATCTAGCACATTCTGAGAATCCAAGTAAATGACGTCCACTGCTTCTCCTTTGTCCACCCTGCTTGTTACTTCCTGGATGAACTCTAACAGATTTGTCGGGCAAGATTTCCCTGTGCAGAAATCATGCTGCCTTTAACATTCTTTATCATTAGTCCTCATATAATATGATTAGGAGTAGTCAACATGGCTTTGTAAATGGCAGGTCCTGTCTTACGAACATGATTGAATTTTTTTCAGGATTTGACTAAACACATTGATAAAGGCAGAGTAGTAGATGTAGTATATATGGATTTCAGCAAGACATTTGATAAAGTACTCCATGCAAGGCTTACTGAGATAATAAGGAGGCATGGGATCCAAGGGGACATTGCTTTGTGGATCCAGAACTGGCTGCCCACAGAAGGCAAAGAGTGAGAGTAGACGGGTCATATTCTGCATGGAGTCGGTCACCAGTGGAGTGCCTCAGTGATCTGTTCTGGGACCCTTACTCTTCGTGATTTTTATAAATGACCTGGATGAAGAAGTGATGGGATGGGTCAGTAAGTTTGCTGATGACACAAAGGTTGGAGGTGTTGTGGATAGTGTGGAGGGCCGTCGAGGTTTACAGCGGGACATTGATGGGATGCAAAACTGGGCTGCGAAGTGGCAGATGGAGTTCAACCCAGATACGTGTGAAGTAGTTCATTTTGTTAGGTCAAATATGATGGCAGATTATAGTATTAATGGTAAGACTCTTGGCAGTGTGGAGGATCAGAGGGATTTTGGCGTCCAAGTCCATAGGACGCTCAAAGCAGCTGCGCATGTTGAATCTGTGGTTAAGAAGGCTTATGGTGTATTGGCCTTCATCAATCGTGGAATTGAATTTAGGAGGCAAGACGTAATGTTGCAGCTATATAGGATCCTAGTCAGGCCCCACTTGGAGTACTGTGATCAGTTCTGGTCGCCTTGCTACAGGAAGGACGTGAAACCATAGAAAGGGTGCAGAGGAGATTTACAAGGATGCTGCCTAGATGAGGGAGAATGCCTTATGAGAATAGGTTGAGTGAACTCGGCCTTTTCTCCTTGGAGTGAAGGAGGATGAGAGGTGACCTAATAGATGTGTACAAGATTGTGAGAGATATTGTTCGTGTGGATTGTCAGAGGCTTTTTCCTAGGGCTGAAATAATTGCCACAGGTTTATGGTGCTGGGGAGTAGGTACAGAGGAGATGTCGGGGGTAAGTGTTCTATGCAGAGAGTTGTGAGCGTGTGGTGGAGGCGGATACGATAGGGTATTTTAAAAGGCTTTTAGATAGGCACATGGAGCTTTGTAAAATAGAGGGTTATAGGTAAGCCTAGTAATTTCTAAAGTAAGGACATGTTCGTCACAACTTTGTGGGCCGAAGGGCCTGTACTGTGCTGTAGGTTTTCTATGTTTCTATGCTTCTAAGTACCTCGGAACACACTCCAGAACTCTCCCAGCCACTGAGGTTAGGCTAACTGGCCTATCGTTTATTTTTTTTTAACCTTTCCTCCCTTCTGAAAGACTGGAGTCACATTTGCAAACTTCCAGTCCTCCAGTACTATGGCAAAATCAAGCAACCATGGGCAATGTATCCGTTACATCTGCTGCAACCTCTCTCAGACTCTGGAACGTAGTCCATCTGGCCCAGATGACTTATCCACCTGTAGACCTTTTTTATTTGATAATCCCTTTTCCTTTGCAATGGCCTTGACACTCACTGACCTCTGGCACACTGCTTGTGTTTTCTACAGTTAAGACCCCATTATGTACATCTGTCACTTCTTTATCCAGCATCGCTACCTCATCATCATCACTACAGAGAACTCTCACCTCACTCCTGTTCGTTATATGAACGAAAACCGCACTGCTGTCATCTTTGCCAGTATCCTTCTTCATTCCACCTCGGCAAGCTGCTCTCTCGTGCCTCTCTAATTCCCTTTATTTCACTGATACAGAGGGGTTATGCGACTTCCTCTCAAATAGCAGTATGAATTCAATCACGTTATGATTACTGCCTCCCTAGGGTTCTTGCACTTTAAGCTCGCTAATATGATCTGGGTTATTACACAACACGCAATCTAAGATAGGCAGTCCTCAAGCAGGCTCGAAAGCAAGCTGCTTTAAAAAGCTATCTCGATGTTCTATGAGGCTATGGTGGCCAGTGCTATCATGTTTACTGTTGTGTGCTGGGGCAGTAGGCTGAGGGTAGCAGACACCAACAGAATCAACGAACTCATTCGTAAGACCAGTGATGTTGTGGCGGTGGAACTGGACTCTCTGACAGTGGTGTCTGAAAAGAGGATGCTGTCCAAGTTGCATGCCATCTTGGACAATGTCTCCCATCCACTCCATAATATACTGGTTAGGCACAGGAGTACATTCACCCAGAGACTCATTCCACCGAGATGCAACACTGAGCGTCATAGGAAGTCATTCCTGCCTGTGGCCATCAAACTTGACAACACCTCCCTCGGAGTGTCAGACACCCTGAGCCATTAGGCTGGTCCTGGACTGATTTCCACTTGGCATAATTTACTTATAATTAATTAATTAATTATGGTTTTATATTGCGAAATTTCTACACTATTCTTAGTTGGTGCGACTGTAACGAAAGCCAATTTCTCTCGGGATCAGTAAAGTGTGTCTGTCTGTCTGTCTATCTCATAGGCCTTCAAGAAATTTCCTCTTCCTCTTTCGCGAACCGACAACAACCCAATTAATTTAATCCCCTTACATACTGAAGTCAATTACAATTGTGCCATTACCTTTACTATATGCCTTTTCCAGGTCCCTTTGCATTCTCAACTCCACATCTTGGCTGCTATTTGGGGGTGTCTATGTTATTCCCATAATATTTTTACACTTTCAGTTTCTCAACTTCACCCTCAAAGATACAGCATTCAGCGTCTCTGTCACCTCTTTCTAAAAATGTAATTCCATCTATTGTCAACCGAGCCACACCACCGACTATGCCTTCGTGCTTCTCCTTTCGATGCGAAGTATATCCTTTGATGTTAATCTCCCAACTGTGGCCTCCTTTCATCCACGACTCAGTGATGCCCACAATATCATACCGACCAATGTCTAAATGCGCCACGAGTTCGTCCACCTTTTCTGAATGCTATGCGCACTTAAATACGGCACATTTAATCCTGCATTGTTCACCCTTCTGAATTTCGCCTCTGTGTTACTATTTTTTTTGCTCTGTCTGCATTTGTACCCTGTCATTGGGTTGTCCTAACTTACATTCATGTTGCACCTATCGTCTACTTGTAAACCTGCTGGCTCCTCTTCAGCTCTATCGTTCTGGTTCCTATCCCCCGGCATATTAGTTTGAACCGCACCGAAAGTCTCCAGTAAATCTGTCCGCAAGAATATTGGTCGCCCTCGGATTCAAGTGATTGACCCGATACAGTTTGATCTCAGTTCCTCCATTTCTCTGTGATTTTGCTGCTCTGCGCTCTGACAGTTATTCAAATTTTAGTGGTCGGTCGGGTCCGTAAGGGTCGGTAGTTGTTAGAGCAATGGGGAGAACGGCAGTGACCCCGAGATGGAGAGCATGAGCAAGTCTGTGGTTTTACTCTTCACCCTCTCCGGCAACTTCATCACCCTGTGGATGACACAATTTGTAAATGTCATATATTACCAGGTCTGAGGAAAAGGATTTGATTTCAACGATTCGCAATGGATCTTTCACAAGGTCGAGTTATTGCTAAGAAATGTCAACTGCCACTAAAATATTTATTTAGGCAGGGACCCAATCAAAATTCAGGAGTAGGTGATCAGCTCGGAGAAATATCTGGTCACCTCGTGTTTCAGCTCATTATGAAAGCCGCGTCCTGAGCACAACTCGGAGGCAGCTGTAGTGTCACAAGTCTGGGCTAAATCTCGTTACTTTCACTGCCTTGGCTTGAAGGTGTCATTCAGGACCGATTGTCCCGTCGATCGGCAGTTCCCGGATATTAGGTTAGAATGCGTGTGTGTGTGGGAGGGGGGTTGGTGGTGGGGGTAAGATTATTAAGCAATACACCGTCATAATCGGCTAAAGTGAAGAATTAAGGCGGGGCTTGCATATATGGTGGTTGGCAGTCCAACATTAAAGTGGGTACTCGGCATCAACTGGACTGCAGTGTGTACAGAATTGGGAAATAAAGCCTTGACTACTTCTTTCTTCGAGTTAAAGCTAAAATACCCCGAAAGCCCGATAGATGTCAAGTAATGAAAAACAATACTATGAATTAAATTCAAGTCACTTCGATAACCTAATGAAGTTTTTTAACAAAAAAAAAACCACCAACTCCCAGAGGTTGTAATGAAGAATTAATCTGATTTCTTTCAATCTCACATGCTTCACACTGAAATAGTATTTGTTCAACTGATTCGTATACAGAACATACTCAAAGAAGAGTGATGTTTTCCAATAAGGTGTAAGGAATAATTAAGCATAGTATGCGTAATTGTAAGCCCTGTCAATATTAATTCCTTTCTACTTGTTTTCTTCTTTCTCCCATAAACCCAGTAGTTTTATACTTTCTCTGAAGGTGTTACCCGTTATGTCTATTAATACACGAGTTCAGCATAAGCCCCTAATCCCAACCTCTTAGCTTCAGATTTGCTCAGTGGAAGCTCTGCACCCACATTTGAACTTTTAAAACCATTGGAGCTAAACAGTTACGAAAAGCGCGACACCAGTATTCCCGGTTTAATTGCTTTTTGATCCATCCATACAAATGTTTAACATATCATAATAGTAATTTTCCTTAATATAACGATGAAGTAACAGACTCTCGGGCAAAACAAAATCTTTAGAATTTACTAAATCATGCAAACTAAAATAAAGTAACGCTGAGGGGGAAAAGACACAACGTGATGTTAACGAGAAAGCTGCAGTCGAGCATATTGCGCAATCCAACATGTTTCCCTCAATTATCTTGCATACCTTTAACAAGGTGATAATTTATTTGCCGGCTTAAATTATTCAGGTATGTTAATAACAATTTTTAACTCCGCAATTGTAGGGGTACTTGTCCCATTACAAGCTGTGAAGCCGAAACTGTAGACGATCTTACTGCACCACAACACATCAAAAACTGTGCTTATATCACATCCAAACATTATAAAGTGGAAAATGAGCTGATCCATCGGACAAACAGCCATAACCAATAATGCAAATATAAATGGCATCCCAGAAAAAAACCCCACATAAAATACTTAATTCTCTGTCATATTCCGGTCCGTAAAATCCTCATTCCAGTTCACAGTGCGGTCAATGTCCCTTATTCCAGGTTTTCCACTTTCCCCCAGTTTCTGCTGAGGTAGCTGACTCTTGTTTGGGCTGGTTTCATAAATAGCTTGAGGATTCAGCGTCTGGGGGCAGGATTGTTCTTGTCCAAAATCCCTGTCTGTATCCCTTCCCTGCACCTTCCTCCTGGAGCTTCTCCTAGCCTCGCCTTGCCTTACTTCGCCTGGAGCCTCGTCTTGCCTTGCCTTGTCTTCCCTCGCCTGGAGCTTTGCCTTGCCTTGCCTCGCCTGGAGCCTCGCCTTGCCTTACCTCGCCTGGACCCTTGATCTGCCTCGCCTGGAGCCTTGCCTCGCCTCGCCTGGACCCTTGATCTGCCTCGCCTGGAGCCTTGCCTCGCCTTGCCTTACCTCGCCTGGACCCTTGATCTGCCTCGCCTGGAGCCTCGCTTTGCCTTACCTCATCTGAAGCTTTGCCGCACCTCGCCTCGCCTGGAGCCTTGCCTCGCCTGTAACCTTTGCTTTCTCTGTTGTCAAGTTCAACCACTAGAGCAAGATAAGAAACTGTCTTTCGTTGTTTTGAACTGTCTCTGTGTCCACGCCTTCGCTAGGTAGGTCCGGCCGTCTGCTGCTACATTGTGTTCGGAACCGTCTTGTCGTGTTCTGCATTCTGTGTTATGAGGCCTGGCCCTACGTCTTGTACCAAGGAGGGGTCCTGGCTCTGTGTTCCATGTTGCTGTCTCTCCCTCGACCAAGGCTCTGCTTTCCCGTCTCTCCCTCGAACAAGGGGTTCGTCCAAGAACCTTGTCCTGTCCAAGCCACGGCATTGTGATCTCGTCTTGTTCATGTGCCTCGCCCAGCCCAGGAGTACCTTGCCCAACCCGATGCTCGGGTTCCCACGTCCTGTGCTGGGGTTTCCTTGTCCTGTCCAGGTGTCTCGCGTCCAGTCCTGTGACTCTCCTCGTCCTGTAGCCCCGTCTTGTCCTCGCCTAGTTCTCAAATCTGAGCCCAAATCAAGACCAGGTTCTGGGTCCTTGTCCAGTCTCTGGCTCGGAGTCCAAGCCCAGGCTCCTAGTTCCCATTACCATGTCCTGGTTGCCTATCGTCGTCACGTCCTAGCCCAGGCCCGGAGTCCTTGTCTCGTCCGGGGCCTGTGTCATGTCCAGCGTCCTTTCTTCCCCACTTCCCTTGCTTCCATCTCACGCCTCGTCCTGTTCCTGGTAGTTCAGTGTCTGTGTCTTGTATTTAGGTCTGCTCCCAACGCCCCCATTATGACATTCTCCTTACATTTCGCGATTATGCTACTCATATGATGCTTCCATGTCAGCTTATTATCGATCCATATGGACCGAAATCTTGCCACAGGCACGTCTTCAAAAGATTGACCATATAATTTTAAATCAAGCAGGTCTATTTATCCAATTTGAATATATATAATCTGCATTTGCTACTGAAAGCAAACCCTCATCGATTTGCTTAATGTTCGAACGTATTAACTATTAATTGTGTCCCACATACAGTAAAATTGTTTTTTCCCGCTAATCCATAAAAATGCATCATCTACCTATAGTAATTTACCCATCCCACTATCTCTCTGAGATAGCATATCATTACCCATAATATTAAATATTAAAGAGCTTCAATACTGCTTTGTGGGGTCCCATTCCCTGTCTTTTAGAAACGCGAATATAATTTTCCTACCTTTACCTGCATCGACTATCCAAATAAATAACTCAGAGAGCATTATACAATCTCCCATCACTACTATTTTCCTTAATATAAACAAAATTCCTTCCTTCCATAACATATCATATGTCTTTTCAATGTTAAAATATACTGTTATCACAACAACTTTATTTAACCGTACTGTGCTGATATCAACTTCCAAACATAAATCTGAATCCAATGTTTTCTACACTTTACGAATCCATTCTGATAAAACGCTGTATCACCTCTCTTTTCCAAGATATAGTTCAAATGCTCGATTACCATAATTCCATAAGTTTACATAAATGATGCATTAAAGATATAGTCCTATAACTAGAACAATCAGATGGCCATATTCCATGTTCCATGAGAAAGGGAGATTCCCTAACCTCCAATTACGAGTGAAACATTTTGATGTCAGTCAGATGTCAGCTCACACAATAAAATACATCATCCTTTCCTGCAGACATCTAACGTGCATTAAGACAGTTTTCATCCGTCTGCGCCCCTAAATCAACCTTCACCACCAAATCGTAGTGCAGCCCGCAAATCCATGCGTATTCCCAAATCCGTGTGCACCCCCAAACTGCGCACAGCCACAAAACAGCTCTTGTTGCAGAATGATCAGCCCATTGATTACCCTCAACCTGTCTATGTGCAGGGACCCATGGGAAACAGACATGTTCAGCCTTTACATTGTATATGAAATTATGTCGGGTGAGCTTCCAACAGTAACTCTTACCGACTACTACAATGACCTCCTTAAAAACTCATCAAAACCGAAAAGGTATCTGATCAAATTACAACTTTTCAAGGACGAGTTTCACTCGCCCACCTGAAGCTTAAAACGGCAAATCATGGTATGGTACGTACCGGGAAATGGTAGGTAAGTCGTTAATTTATCGTTCTGTGTAAATCGGGCACAGAAACAGACACACCAACTTTCCAAGAAAAATTACAGATTGATCCATTTGTAAAAATGGCTAACACACACACACACACACACAGTGGCGATACCGAGACGGCTACAGTGGAACATATTACATAATCCAGCAAACACAGATACCTAGCGTGATAAGAAAATAGCTGCCCGATACTAAAACCCCTGTCCCTGCGATGTTTCCACACATTTAACAGGATGATCATTTCTTTACCAGCTCGAATGAAATCAGTAAGTTTACTTCAACTTGAACCACCAGATTCCTAAGCACAATTGTCCCATTTCAGACGGTAAATTCGAAACAGGGGAGGACCTTGTTACACCACAACAGAATCTTAAAGATTGTGCATGTCACACACCCAAGTATTTTAAAGTTTAATATGAAGAGGATCCATAAGGCACACTACCATAATGGGTAACAGCTTGAATTAAACAAATATAAATGCTCAACTAAGATTTTCGTGTTGCATCCCAAGAGTGCCTAGATAGACACCAGAGACATATTTTATATTTGTGAGTTTGTTGGTTTGTGTGTGTGTGCGTGTAATATAGTATGCGTGGCGGTCTGTGTGTATGTTTGTGACTGTCTATGTGTGCACGTGTCTGTCTGCGTATAAGTCCCTATGAGTGTTCGTGTCTGACTGGATCTGAATATTTTTGTCTGCTTCTGTCTGTGTTCGTGTGTGCGTGTGTGTGTGTGTGTGTGTGTGTGTGTGTGTGTGTGTGTGTGTGTGTGTGTGTGTGTGTGTGTGCGTTTGTGCCTGTGTGTCTGTGTATACCTGAGTCTGTCTTTCTATGTGTTCATGTGCGTTTGTGTCAGAGACCAGCAAGCAGACAGCGATGGGTCTGTTTTGAGACGGCGTGGCTACTGAGGACACTTGGTTGGTGTGGAAAAAAAAAGATTCAGGACACCAGGGGGATGTGCATATCCCAGGTCGGGGAGTATTTGGTATGACGTTGTTTGTAAGTAATGCAGCAATATCATGGACTAAAATCTGAAGGCGGAAGAGCTCAACAGTCTCTCTTAAATGCATTTGAAGTGGTTGGAAAGGAAGGGATGAGTGAAGCTATGAAGAACATTTGAAGGCTCCGGAACTGTATTGTAATTTAGAGGAAGGAAGGCGAAATCACAATGGAACCTGTCGGATATTGAAGACACAAGGGTCATAGCGGAGATCAGTGGTGGCAGATGTGAAAGTGTCGCCCCATTTGTCAGAGAACACCACAATAAAGAAACAAACCATTTTTAGCCCATTTAATGTACCGCATTGTTATTCTGCCGAGTCCCATAACCGTATCTAGACCATAGTCTTCAATACACCGCCCTTCCATATACGTATCCAAACCTCTACAATTCAATCAAACCCACATCGAACGCTTCCTCTGACAGCTCATCCCACAATGAAACCACCGTCTGCGTGTAGAAATTCCCACAGACTCCCCTTAAGTATTTCACCCTACACCCTTAACTCATTTCTTCCAGTTCCAGTCTCTCACAACTTCAGTGGAAAAAAACCTGTCTGTATTTATCCCATTTATTTCACCTATAAATTTGCATATCTTTCTGAAATCTCCCAACATTTTGCTGCAGTGAATAAGGTCCTAACCTATTCTATCTTTCGCTTCACCGCAGGTGCACAATTTCCAGCAACGTTCCTGTAAATTTTCTCTGTACTCTTTGAATCATAGTAATCTTTTCCCTGCAGACTTATAACAAAGCGGCAACAATGAGGCCTCACCAACGTCTTGTACAGTTTTAACATACCGTACCATCTTTTGTACGCAATACTTCGATTTATGAAGGCCAATGCGCCAGAAGTTCTCTATGGCATGTGACGCCACTTTCATGTAAGTTCGAATCTGTATTCCCAGATCCATCTTTTCTACCGCATTCCCTGTTGCCCAGCTGATCCCCTCCTACCCTAGTAACGCCTATGCTTTATCTGTCTTCAAATCTACCTCTTATTTATCTGCCTTAAAATCCAACTGTAGTGTTTCAGCCCATATTTCCATATGGTCCAGATCCCCTGGCAAAATTTGATAGCCTTCCTGTCTGTCTAGTACACAACACACTCTGGATGTCATCCACACATTTGCTGATCCAGTTTATCACATTAACATTCAAACTGCTGATATGGATGAAAAACAACAACGGACACAGCACCGATCCCTGCGCCACTGCACTAGTCTCAGGCTTCCATTCAGAGAGGCAACCATCTACTTCCACCCTCTCGCTCCTCCAATTTACTACCTCATTCTTAATGCCGAACGAGTGAACCTTCTGAACCAACGTCCTTTGCGGGACGTTGTAAATGGCCTTGCAAAGTTGCCTGTAGAATACGTTCACTCCATTTCTTCCATCATATTTCTCGCTAAGCTCTTCTAGAACTTTGTAAGATTAATTAGGCGCAATGAACCATGCACAAAGCCATACTGACTATCCCTAATCGGTCCCTGGCTGTCTAAACACGGTCTCTTAGAATACTTTTCAATCGCTCTCCAACTAAATATTGGCTGAGAGTTTCGCTCAGGGCTAACAACCCTGACTGGATAAACAGAACTGTTACAGAATCAGCAATGAAGGGTGCTTCAAAATCCGGTATTCCTATGTTTCCACCGGTTCTTTCATGACTCACTAGTGAAAACTAAGTGGAAGCTACCGACACGATGACAATGACAAAAGTTGTGATAACCACCGGGACCAACACTAAAACAAGTGTTTTAGGAATGAAACACGAATGATTCCTGCTCTGGGATAATCTGAGGTGGATTTGGGGGTGGGGGGGGGGGAGGGAAATCACCGGATGAGGGTGTACGCCCTCTTGCGGATGCTCGTTGGTTCGGCGTGTGGGCAGATATGGGGTATGCATGGATATATATAGGTGTCTTTCAGTCAAGATAGAGGATGGAGGACCTTCATTAGAGATAGAGATGGAGGACCTTCATTACTGCCCTAAACCCCTTAACCGCCGACACCCCAAACAAGTTAAAGACATTGCTTTGGATCCCAAGATCTCTCTCTGCTCTGCAACACATTTAATGATCTTTCCTTTAACAATTCGCGATCTCCTTGCATTTATCGGAACTTACCTCCATCTGACATTTCCCAGCCCTTATCTGCAATTGGTCTATGTTATGCTGTACTCTTTGCCAGTCTTCTACGCAATCCAAAGCTTCACAAATCTTCGTATCATCGGAAAATTTACCAACCCACCCATTTGCATCTTCATTCGGGTCATTTATATACATCACAAACAGCAGAGATCCCAACACAAACCCCTACGGAACGCCACTAGTTACAGACTGCCAGCTCGAATAAATCCCTTCAATCACTAGCCTCTGTCTTCTGTATGCAAGCCAGTAATTTTACTCAGAGAGTCTCGGATGCCTGGAATGCGCTGCCTGGCATGGTGATAGAAGTAAATACATGAGAGGTTCCGAAGAGACGCTTTGGAAAGGCCCGTGGATGTGAAGAAGAGGGATATTGACATTGTGTAGGTAGGAGGGGTTAGTATTTGGGTGTTTTTGATTTGCTTTATAGCTGGCTTGGCACAACAATGTCGGCAGAAAGGACTGCGCCCGTGCTATATGAGTGGTGATTGATAAGTTCGTGGCCTAAGATAGAAGGAGTCAACTTTAGAAAACCTTGCACATTCATTTTCCCAACAGTTACACACTTTTCCCAGCGGTCCTGGAGCATACATACCCCCTCTTTGCTGACGTCGGTGCCTTGGACCTCTAGAAGTAGTTCACAGCATGGGGTGATTGATATGTTCGTGGCTTAAGGTGGAAGGAGGTTATTAATTTCAAACTTTCTGCATTTTCACTCAGAATTAAACTTCACGTGCATGTAACGAGAGCTCTATAACACAACCCTTTCTCCCTTAAGACACGAACTTATCAGCCGCCCCTGCTATAGACCACCTGGAGGTCCAAGACGCTCTCGTTACTTGCTCGTGCAGTTCAAATCTTTGAGTGTGAATACAGAAAGTTTGAAGCTCATAACTCATCTCCTTCTACCTTAGGCCACCAACTTTTCAATCACCCCTGCTGTGGATCGCTTCTACAAAGAAGGGATCCGTATGCTCCACGACCGCTGGACTAGGTGTGTAAAAGTAGGAGGGACTATGTTGAAAAACAAATGTGCTAGGTTTTCTAAAATTGACTCCTTCTACCTCAGGCCATGAACCTAGCAATCACCCCTCGTATGTCTGCCACTTCTCTGTTCCGACCTCCTCGCCACAAAGTAATAATTATGTTGTGATTATGCGAGTAGAGGGAAAATCTTCACACTTTTGCTTTAACCACTGCCCTATTGAGATCTTACTCCGCCCTACACAAATTCTCTGGTTTCTGGGTATGAATATGATGAGATTACTACTTGTGATTGAAGTGGGGGCTGAATAGGGAATGATTGACGAGGTGTGGCTTAGGGTTTATGCGGGTTTGTAGGAGGGGAGATGTATTAGTTTAGGGTAAGGCTGGGAGATTCAGTGGTTCAGGGAATCAGACCCAATTTTTACCAACAGGCAGTGGAATCCGACTCTCACCAGAGAGAGGCCAGAGGTTCATTCTGTTCGATAACTCAGAAACAGTAAATTTCACAGTGTAAATCCTACCCCAGTCACCCCATCACGGAGAGCTGCCTGTTCCCAGCAGTGGGAGAAATCTGGTCAAGGTGTTATAAAATATTTACAAACCGATTACATCAGACAGGTGCAATTCCTACAGGGATTGATTGTGATTAATTTAGTCAATTGACAATTCAACCATTTGTGGGACTTAGCTTTTCCCAACAAGGACATCAAAACATTTAACTTGTCTTATCAATAAAATGCGCTTCCACTGTAAACATGTACTTCAAAGGAACCATTTGACCGACACAGAATATTGACGTAAGTTATCTCATTGTAGTTTGTGTAATTGTATTGAATCACCTGTTGATGCCATTCTCCTCAAGAATATAAACTTTTGATGTCATTTGAGTTTAGGGAACTCTACCGACGGAGTCTCCAAAACAAAGTCTGTTTGTGGTGATGAAGAAACACTTTCATATCCTCTGAACCTCCAATTTCTTCAATGACTCAGTCACAGACAGACATTTGGGGATACCTCCAGGGGCCACCCCTGACACCAATGCGAGTCGAACAAACGTTGCATTCCACTTTGATCATATCATCTCCTGCTTGCAAGGAACACGGCAGGGAGCTCGAGAGAAGAAAAATAAAGTGTTTTTTTGTGTCTGTTCGAGTGCCTATCTCAGTGTCTGCGCGTGTCTGGTGTTTAGATCTGTGTGCGTGCGTATGTGAGTGTGTGTACGCAGGTGATTGGGTGCGTAGTGGTCTGTATCCCTGCCTCTGCGTCTGTCTAAGTGTCTTCTGCGTGCGTACCAATATATGTATGAGTCCGTGTGTAATCCTTGCGAGTGTTTGTGTGTGTGTGTTCATCTATACGTGTTTTTCTGTTTGTATCTGTGTTCCTATATGTCAGTGTGTGAGTGTCTGTGTGTCTCTGTGCATGTCAACGTGTCTGTCTTGATATGTGTGTGTCATTGTATGTATGGGTATATGTATGCGTCTATATATGTCTCTGTATTTTTGACTGTGTGTTCAAGTTTCGTATGTCCCTGTGAATATCCGCATGCGTCTGGATCTCAATGTGCTTGTATGTTTTGCATCTGCTGTCCTAATGTGCGGCGTTGAGCTTGTGTGTGTGTGTGTGTGTGTGTGTGTGTGTGTCTGTGTGTGTGTGCGCCTGTATCTACAGTACCATGCTAAAGTTTGGCCCCCCCTGTCAAAATTTCTTTTACTGTGAATAGCTCGGCGAGTAAAAGTTGCCCTGATTTCCAAAATGTATGAAGTTAAAGATAAATCATTTCGTTAATACTTAAAGCAAGATGTGTTTTTATTTCTCGCCCTTACAGTTTCAAAATTAAAAAAAGGAAAACGGCCCAAAGTAAACGTTTGGACACGCTGCACGGTCAGTACTTAGAAACACGCCTTTCGGCAAGTATCACAGCTTGTAAAAGATTTATGTAGCCGGCGAAGAGTACTTCAATTCTTGTTTGGGGGATTTTCGCCCATTGTTCCTTGCAAAAGGATTCTATTTCTGTGGGATTCTTGGGCCACCTTGTATGCACTGCTCTTTTGAGTGCATTCCCCATATGTCGATGATGTTTAGCTCGGGGGACTTTGAGGACTATGGCAAAACCTTCGGCTTGTGCCTCTTGAGGTAGTCCACTGTGGATTTAGAGGTGTGTTTAGGATACATCCTGTTGTAGAAGCCATCCTCTTTTCATCTTCATCGTTTTTACAGACGGTGTGATGATTGCTTCCAGAATTTGTTGGTATTTAATTTAATTCATTCTTCCCTCTACCAATGAAATGTTCCCCGAGCCAATGGCTGCAACACAAGTCCAAAGCTTGAACATCCACCCCCGTGCTTAACAGTTGGAGAGGGGTTATTTTCCTGAAATTCTGCTCTCATTTATTTCTCCAAACATAACTTTGCTCATTGCGGACATAAAGTTATGTTTTAACTTTATCAGTCCTCAGGACTTGTCTCCAAAATGCATCAGGCTTGTTTAGATGTCACTTTGTAAACGTCTGACGCTGAATTCTGTGGTGAGGACGCAGGAAATGTTTTCCTCTGATGACTGCCATGAAGGTTATATTTGTGCAGATGTTGCTTCACAGTAGAACAGGGCACCACCACTCCGGAATTTTCCTGAAGGTCCTTTGCAGTCAAACGGGGGTTTCGATTTGCCTTTCTACCAATCCTCCGAGCAGTTCTCTCGGAAAGTTTTCTTGGTCTTCCAGACCGCAACTTGACCTCCACCGTTCCCGTAAACTGCCATTTCTGAATTACATTACGAACTGAGGACTGTTACCTGAAAACACATTGATATCTTCTTTTAGCCTTCTCCAGCTTTGTGGGCATTATTTATTTTAATTTTCAGAATGCTAGACAGCGGCTTAGAGGAGCCCATGGCTGCTGATTGTTGGGACAAGGTTTGAGGAGTCAGGGTATTTATAAAGCTTTGAAATTTGTATCACCTGGCCTTTCCTAACAATGACTGAACAAACCATAGCCCTAACACTAGCCATATGCCTAATTTCTCCAGGCAGTTACCTGACTTATAACAGACATCACCTTCCCATTAGAGGGTTTAGTTCGTCTTTGTATCTCCTTTTCTCGCGCTCCATACATTGCCCTCAGTACTCATGCCCCTTTGTATGGGTTCAGAAGGATCAATTTTCCAACATACATGGAATTATGATGTAGTGGCTATTACAGAGACTGACTGGCAGCAGGGCAGGAATGGATTCTCAATATTCCTGAATTTCAGTGCTTTGAAAGGGATAGAGAGGGGCGAAAACGGCGAGGAAGGGTGGCATTACTGTTCAGAGATACTATTACAGCTACAGAAAGGGTGGGCAATGTAGCAGGATCGTCTTTTGAGTCAGTATGTGTGGAAGTCAGGAACAGGAAGGGAGCAGTTACTATACTGGGAGTATTCTATAGGCCCCCTGGCAGCAGCAGAGATACTGAGGAGCAGATTGGGAGGCAGATTTTGGAAAGGTTCAAAAATAACAGGGTTGTTATAAAGAGTGACTTTAACTTCCCTAATATTGATTGGCACCTGGTTAGTTGCAATGGTTTCGATGGGGCAGAGTTTGTTAAGTGTGTCCAAGACGGGTTCCTATTACAGTATGTCGACAGGCCGACTAGGGGGAATGCCATACTACACCTAGTATTCGTTAATGAACAGGGTCAGGTCACAGATCACTCAGTGGGTGAGCATCTGGGGGACAGTGATCACCGCTTCCTGGCCTTTAGCATTACTATGAAAAAGGATAGAATCAGAGAGGACAGGGATTTTTTTAAATTGGGGAATGGCAAATTCTGAGGCGATAAGGCTAGAACTTGTGTGAATTGGGATGAAGTTTTTGCAGGGAATTGTACTACGGTCATGTGGTCGTTGTTTAGGAATCTCTTGCAGAATGTTAGGGATAAATTTGTCTCGGTGAGGAAGATAAAGAAAGGTAGGGTGTTGGAAACGTGGGTGAGAAGGGAGGTGGAACATCTAGTCAGGTGGAAGAAGGCTGACTAGAGGTTTAGGAAGCAAGGATCAGATGGGTCTATTGAGGAATATAGGGTAGCAAGAAAGGAGTTTAAGAAGGGGTTGACGAGAGCAAGAAGGGGGCATGAGAAGGCCTTGGCGAGCAGCGTTGAAAACCCCAAGGCATTCTTCAATTATGTGAAGAACAAACGGATGGCAGGAGTGAAGGTAAGACCGATTAGACATAAAGGTAGGAAAATAAGTCTAGAAGTGAGCAAAGTCATCAATGAGTAGTTCTCTTCGGTATTCACCAATAAGAGGGAACCTGAAGACGGTGAGGACAATATGAGTGAGGTTGATGTTCGAGAGCATGTTGATATTAAGGTAAAGGAGGTGTTGAAGTTGTTTAAATACATTAGGACGGATAAGTGCCCAGGGGCTGACGGAATCTTTCCCTGGCTGCTCCACGAGGCGAGGGAAGAGATTGCTGAGCCTCTGGCTAGGATCTTTATGTCGCCGTTGTCCAGGGGAACGGTACCGGATGATTGGAGGGAGTAGGGATAAGTCCGGGTAATTATAGAACAGTGAGCCTTACGTCTGTGGTGGGAAAGCTGTTGAAAATGATTATTAGAGATAGCATCTCTGGGCATTTATTGAATCATGGCATGATCAGGTACAGGCAGCAGGGCTTTGTGAACGCCATGTCGTGCCTAACAAGCCTGATAGAGTTCTTTGAGGAGGTGACCAGGCATATAGATGAGGGTACTGCAGTGGCTGTGATCTGCATGGATTTTGGTAAGACATTTAACAAGGTTTCACACGGTAGCTTATTCAGAAAGTCAGAAGGCGTTTGGCTCGGCGGATTCAGAATTGGCTTGCCTCCAGAAATCAGAGGCTCGTGGTGGAGGGAGTACATTCGGATTGGAAGGTTATGTTTAACGGTGTCCCACAAAAATCGGTTCTGGGACCTCTACTTTTCGTGATTTTTATTAACGACCTGGATAGAAGGGTAGGTTGGCAGTTTTGCAGATGACACAAAGGTTGGTGGTGTTGTGGATTGTGTAGAGGATTGTTGAAGATTGCTGAGATACATTGATAGGTTGCAGAAGTGGGCAGATGGCGTTCAACTGGGAGAAGTGTGAGGTGGTGCACTTTGGAAGGACAAATTTCAAGGCAGAGTAAAAAAGTAATTGGCAGGGTACTTGGTAGTGTGGAGGAGCAGAGGAATCTGGGGGTACATGTCCACAGATCGCTGAAGTTAAGAAAGCTTATAGGATGTTAGCTTTCGTAAGTCGAGGGATAGTGTTTAAGAGTCGCGAGGTAATGACGCAGCTCTATAAAACTCTGGTTAGGCGACATTTGGAGTACTGTGTCCAGTTCAGGTCGCCTCACTATAGGAAGGATGTGGAAGCATTGGAAAGGGAACAGAGGAGATTTACCAGGATGCTGCCTGGTTTAGAGAGTATGAATTATGATCAGAGATTAAGGGAGCTAGGGCTTTACTCTCTGGAGAGAAGGAGGATGAGAGGAGACATGATAGAGGTATACAAGATATTAAGAGGAATGGATAGAGTGGACAGCCAGCTCCTCTTCCCCAGGGCACCACTGTTCAATACAAGAGGACATGTCTTAAAGGGATATCAAAGGTATGTTTTTTACTCAGAGAGTGGTTGGTGCTTGGAATGTACTGCCTGAGTCAGTGGTGGAGGCAGATACACTAGTGAAATTTAAGTGACAGGTATATGGAGGAATTTATGTTGGGGGAGTTTAATCGGAAGAAGTGTTTAATGGTCGGAACCACATTATGGGCCGAAGGTGTGTACTGTGCTGTACTTCTCTATGCTCTATGTTTTATGCTCCATCCAGATAATTAAGGTCAGAGACCTTGGTAAAAGCTATCTGAGAGTTCAAATCTCTTGGGTGCCCAAACTTTTTTATGATGCTCCTTTCCTTTTGTTCCACTCTAAAATTGTACAAAACAAAATAATCCTGCTTACAATATTGAAAAGAAGATTTCATCTTTAATTTTATGACTCTGGGAGATCAGTTCGTCCTCGACTCACTTAACAAATCACAGTAACATAAATTTTAACCCGAGCATGAGAACGAGAGGGTTAGTTCTTTAAAATGGCCAACCAATTGGGAGCGGAGGAGATGAAGACAGCCTGTCAGCTGGTGTACTATTAAAGTAATTCCGTCTCGTGAAGCGGCCATCGTCGGAGTGGAGGTAGTCAGAGGGGGACGCCTTTGCCTCAGCAGACTTCACCGTGAGCAGGCGGAAGCGAGGGTAGGTTCCAGTAAGTAGTAGTAGTAGTAGTTGTTGTTGTTGTTGCATTTTTCTTATTCAATTTCTTTGCTAACTCGTAAGTTTAGAGAGAATGCCAGGCAGGATGTTGGAATGCTCCTCTTGAGACTCTTGTCTAAATGTAGTCGGTTGCATTTTTGGCTCTGCTCTGATCTTTTTCAATGTCCTAATCTCCCCTTTATTATATGTATCAAAGTGTCTTTAACATCTTTATATGTTTGAAATTTGAAGTTTGATTGACGGAAATAACTTCCGGAACAAGGAATGCATTTGCCAAAGGGAAAGAAACCGGTAATGGAAGCGGGAAGAAAGAAAACCAACCAACACAGCCTTAACTTACTTTACAAGCTATTTCGAACTTACTGGATAAAAGTTTCACTGTATTAGATTAAAAACTGGATGAAAAACCTGCTAAAAGACTCGCTGCAATGAAAATAATGCTGAGAGGGGAATAAAGGCAAATTGAAAGTGCTCGAAGAAGAGAACACAATACAACGTCGGCAAATTACCGAGCTCTCTGAAGCTGGGAAGCAGAGGGATTCCAGAATGAACTCTTTTGAAAAGAAGTTAAATTTGACTGCTCGCACACTGGAACAATATCAAGCTAAGGTTACCGATTTGGAGAGTCGCAGTCGCCGACAGAATTTGCGAATAATAGGTCTCAATGAAGACGTCGAAAGCAGGGACCTTACTGAATTTTTCTCTAAATTTTTAATGGATGTTTTCGGATCGGAGGTTTTTAATTCACCTCCGATACTCGATAGAGCGCATAGATCGTTAAAATCTAAACCACCGAAAGAGATTACACCACGTCATGTTATTCCGCGTTTTCACTATGTGAGTACGAAGGAGCGCTTAATTCAAATTGCTCATCGTAAAGGAATTACTGAATATCAGAATCTCAAGTTTCGTTTGGTTCAAGATTATTGCCCCAAGGTAATGCAAGAGAGAGTGCGTTTTAAAGAAGTCGTGTCGCAATGTTATCAAAGGAATCTTCGACCGGCTCTGCTGCATCCCGCCCGCTTATTAGTGGCCTTACTCGATAAATCGTTTAATGGTTCAAATCAGTGGAAGATGCCAAGCAATTTCTCGAAGAGAGCTCGGATGTTCAATCAGCGTTTCGTTTCTATATATTTGTATATATCGGGTTTGTTAGTTAATAATTAGCTCATGGAGTCGGACATTTTATGTTCAAGAAAGCATGTTCTTGGGCTGATGTTCAGGCTATTTTGTTTGGGCTCATGTCTGTTTTATATTAAAAATATATCCCTTTTTCTTTATTATTTTACTTTTTTATTTTGAATTGTTCGCTTTAGAAAATTATTAAGACTTTTACATAGTGATTAATTACTATGAAGAATGTACTCTGTTTTGTTTTTAAGACCTTGTTTTTTTTAAAATGGTCTGCAAAGGTTGTTTTTTCACTTAGTCTGTGTTTGGAATTCTTTAAATAATATTTTGCCTATGGAGAGTTTTCTTTCTCTTAAAATGTGGAGATTTGCCATCAAGAGAGATAGGGGTTGGGCGGGTCTTAGAGAGCTTCCTGGCTGCCTATTTGCCAGGTTTCTTGCCTTTGTGGGAGGGGGCGGGTTTTCTGTTTCTCTAGTTTTTTATTCATTTAGGCTGCCTTGAAACTACAAAAATGTCTCTATTGTCACTACTTTCTGTTACTCTTTAAACTTCTTCCCTCTTCCTGGTCATGAGTTTCCTCTGCAACTTGGTTAACCCTTTACATACCATATTTAAGGAGAATTGATAACATTATTAATCTTGTTTCATGGAACACAAATGGTTTGAATCATCCATTTAAACAGAGGAAGATTTTTAAGGTGTTTCATAGATTAAATGCTCAGATTACATTTGCGCAGGAGACTAGTGTGAGGAAGGAGGATAATCAGCGTTTATATAAGGTTTTGGAAAGAACATGAGTTTCACTCTAATTCTTCGACCAAAGTGAAGGGTGTTCCATTTTTATAGACCCTTCGGTCCCATTCGTTCGTTATGACGTAATTTCAGATCCATATGGTAGATTTCTATTAATTACTGGTTTACTTTATAACCTAAAGGTAGTTTTGACTAATTTTTATGCAGCTAATAAATACTACACTGATTTTTTTACGCAGCTGTTTATATCTGTTCCCAATTTAAATGAATATAGGTTAATAATGGGCGGAGATTTTAATTGTAGCTTGAATACTATGTTGGATAGGTCTGCACCCAATCAGGTACCTCCAAATAAATCTTCAACTTTTATTAATTCCTTCTTAGTTGACACGAGAATTTTAGAACTTTGGAGGTTTCTACATCCCAATGATAAAGACTTGTACTTTATTTCCATGTTTATCACAATTATTCTAGAATCGATTACTTTTTTATTGACTCTCGTTTAGTTTCGTCCGACATTACGTATGAGTATGATGCAATCACCATTTCCGACCATGCGCCTCTGAAATTATCAATTACATTTAGTGATGTAACTTTTAGTACAAGACATTGGCGGTGCAGCTCTATTTTACTTCAGGATTTAAATTTTGTTAATTTTATTAAAGAACAGATTGCATTTTTCTTTTTATCTAATTCAACGGAAGAAATTTCCAGTGGGATACTATGGGATACTTTTAAAGCATATATACGTGAACAAATTATTTCATATTCCGCCGGATTGAAAAAAAAACGAATTAATAGTGAGATACGGGCATTTGCTGATAAGATTAAAGATACTGATAAAAATATTCTATTGCTCCCACTTCGGAGCTTTATAAAGAGAGAGTGGAACTTCAGATGTAACATAATTTGTTATTAACATCTCCGATTGAAAACTAATTACTTAAATCTAGGTGTCAATTCTATATACATGGTGATAAATCGAATAAATTGTTAGCTAATCATTTGAAAGTAGCTTTGTCGAAATGTCATATTAATAAAGTTCTTAGACGGGATGGTGTCTTGATGGTTAATCATGGTGAAATAAAAAAAATCCTTTCGAGAATTTTACACTAATTTATATCAATCAGAATTTCCTGATGATCCTATTATAATGAATGAATTTCTAAGAAAGCTAATTTTTCCGGAATTACCAGTTGATGAACGTTTAGTATTAGATGCACCCATTACTGAAGAAGAAATAAAGAAGGCAATATTTTTTCGATAAACTCAGGTAAAGTACCCCGTCCGGATGGTTATATAGGTGATGTTTTTGAAAACCTTTTCAGATTTACTCTCTCCTTGGTTATGCAAAATTTTTAAAGATGATTTATTAGTAGGTAAATTACCACAATCCTTTTATAAAGCATAAATTTCCTTAATTCCTGAAAAATATAAAGATTCTACTGAATGTAGGCCTATTTCTGTTGAATGTGGATTCTAAAACCTTTTTCCAAAATGTTAGTAATTAGATTAGAGATGGTATTGCCTCAGAATATTTCTGTGGATCAGACAGAATTTATTAAAAATCTTTATTCACATTTTAATGTTATGAGGTTAATGAACATTTTATACACGGCTTCATCTAATACTTCAGAATGTGTATTTTCGCTTGACGCCGAGAAGGCGTTTGATAGACCTGAATGGCAATATTTATTTAATATACTTGAGAAATTTAATCTCAGTTCAAAATTTATATATTGGATTAAACTGTTATATCATACACCCTTCTCTGCCGTATTTACCAATAATAAGAGATCCCATTATCTCGAAAAGGCTTTTTCGAGGAACTAGGCAGGGATGTCCTTTAAGTCCTTTATTATTTGATATTACCCTGGAGCCCTTGGCATTTGCTATTTGTGATTCACCTAATATATATGGCATTAATCGTCGGAACGGGACGCATAAAATATCATTATATGCAGATGACCTGCTATTATATATTTCTATCCCAGAGAAATTCATTCTACTTGGGCAGCTTAGTAGTTTTTCTGGATGTAAATTGAATCTTAATGAGAGTGTGCTTTTCCCACAAAATATGCAAATCCCTGTATATAGACAATCACCATTTAGAGTGGCTACTGATTATGTTACTTATTTGGGGGTTATAATTACTAAGAAGTATAAGGATATATTTAAAGTTATTTTTTTTACCTTTAATTGATCATGTTGTACAACTGTTTACTAAATGGTCTCCATTGTCTTTGTCTTTGATCGGTAGAATCAATGCTATTGAGATGTTTCTTTTACCTAAATTTCTGTATCTATTTCAGGAAGTATCAATTTTTATTCCTAAGTCTTTTTTTGATACTATCGATTCTAAAATTTCTTCAGATATATAGCAATATAGAAATCCCAGGTTAGGTAAGAAATATTTACAGAAATCAAAAAGGAAGGTGGTTTGACTTTTGCCAAATCTTAGATTTTATTACTGGGCAATTAATATTCGATATTTCATGTTTTGGACACACGAGTTGGATGAAACTCAGTCTCCACGATGGATGAACCTCGAGCGGGAGTCTGTACAGGGGTTTTCATTGGCTTCTATTCGAGGAGCTGGGCTTCCCTTATTAGTTACTAAACTGAATAAACAAATGATAAATCCAATAGTTAAACATACAGATACGAATGTGGTTTCAATTTCGTAATTATTTTGGATTGAATTAATTTATCCTGTCAAGCTCTATTATATCTAACTTTTATTTCCCAACCATGTAGAATTGATCAAGCATTCTTGTTATCGAAAATAAAAGGAATAACATGTTTTCGTGATTTATTAATGGATGGTTGTTTTTATTTCTTTTGAACAGTTGTCTAATAAACATAATTTGCCTAGATCACACTTCTTCAGATACTTACCTTGCAGATTAGAAACTTTCTGAATGCTACTTTATCTATCTTTTCGATATCATTTCCAATCAAAGTTACAGAAAAAATGGGTTTCAACCCCTTTCAGAAGAGTTTAATAGCAATTATTTATGATTTAATTACGAAAAGACGTCTAGGTACTTCTGATAAAATTAAGACTGAGCTGGAAAGAGAACCTCAAATATCATTACCTACAGAGAAATGGGAGATATGTTAGTTTGTTTTAGTTTGGTGTTTTATTTCCTTTTTCTCTTCTTTTATAATTATAATTATCTTCTTCATGGTTAATTACAACATCAAAGGATATAAGGATTCTGCATGTTGTTCGTGATTGGAAAATGGACATGGACTTGGAGAAAAAGCTTGTTTTTCCACCAGACATTGCGGCTACAACACTCCGGGCGGACATAGTCCTGTGGTCCACAACAGGCAAGCCGGCATATGTTGTGGAATTGACAGTACCGTGGAAAGATGACGTTGAAGAAGCTTATGAGAGGAAAAAAGACCAACCACTCTGAACTGGCAACTGAAATTGCTCAGAACGGCTGGAAGATCAAGATTTTCCCTGTAGAAGTGGGATGCAGGGGATTCGTTGCTACATCTCCGACCAGTCTATTGAAGAAGGTGGGGGTGAGTGGTGTGTCCCTCTAGCAAGAAATAACGTTCTTGTCAAATGCAGTAGAGGAAAGCAACAATTGGAATTGGATTAAAAGGAAGGACAACAACTGGGCTGCACGATGAAGACAGGAGGGTACGGAACTGAGGGGGGTGTATCTGGGACGCCAGGTAGCACCGTTGTGCCCTGTGGAGACGTCGTGGGCTTATCAATGAAACGTCAAAGAAGGAGGGCGCCCACCTGATGACCCCGATGACGTAGCTACCCTCATCGTCACCACTCCAAGCCACTGCTAACATCGAGAGTGCCGACTTTATCATTGGGTTTGAAACATCAAGTCCTAGTAGCTCTACTGATCTTCTGGAAGAAACCAGTGACTGCTGCGAAAGTGCAGTTGCCAACAAGGGAAAGACCGTGTGACAGCTGGAGAGACAGCTGACAGCAGAAAATAGACCCCAGCGGGGCTGTTATGGGTTATCTACCCATAACAACAGGCTTCGGCACTTTGCCAGGGCACAAGCGCCACCCTCATTTGTCTATGGAAAGTTTAAAGAGAAGTAAGCCTCCAGAGTCTGCGAGAGCGGGGGCGCAAGGATACTCTCTGATTAACCTCCCGGTATCGAACCTTGGCATGGACACGACAATGAATCTAGAAAGTGGCAATACTCTTGAGAAACCAGCAGCTGGACATGTTCGTCAGACCTGTAGGTGTGGCTGGTCTAAATTAACATCAAGTCGTGGTCCTGAAATTCATCAAGGACCGAAGAAATGCTTCAAAATCCCCAACCTAGGGCCCGCATTGACCAGATTCTCTTAAGAGGAAAGTCAAATGAGTCGGATGAAACTCAGCGGCAGGAAGAAACCCACAATCCGCAGAGTATCAGCACCCTAGGAGATGTGGAAGATGTTTTAGGCACAAGCAGCAGTCCAAGACACAACCAGGCTCATCGTAAAGCGGAGAACATGCAAGGACGTAACCTGTTCGTGAAATAGCTAATGTCTAACAGCAAGGAATGGGAAACCATCAATGCAGATGTAAACCTGATCTTAAGTGGCATCAAGGGATCAGCAGAAAAGAAGTTGGAGAAAATGGTCGACCTGATCTACAGCTACGGAAAGAAGAAATTTGGAGTGAAGGAACAAGTCAGCAGGAAAGATATGCCTCCTCCCCCTCCCCACCAAATCCCGTCGTTTCCAGGAAATCCAACGACTTATTAAAGAAAGAAGAGGCCTGAGGAAGTTGTGGAATAAAGCAACAACAGAAGAAAGGGAGGGCATCAACCTTCTTCAAGAGGACCTAAAACAGAGGCTTTCGAAGTTGTGCAGAGCAGAGAATTTAAGGAAACGGCGCAAAAAGAATGAAAAAGCTAGAATAGACTTCTGCAAAGACCCCTTTAAATATGTGAAACGCATTTTCACAAAAGAGAAAAGCGGATCCCAGAAAGCATCAAAAAAGGTTGTAAGATATCTCAGAACCATCCACACTGATGAGCTAAAAGATGAACCGATAGTTGTCCCAGCTGACATCCCACCAATCTCACCCCCACAACATCAGCCCTCCCAAGCTGAGTGAGTTGAAAGAGGCAGTGAAGAAGGCAAGATCGGCATCAGCACCAGGCCCTAACAGTGTATTTACAAGAATACCCCGGATGTTCTGAGATCCCTCTGGAGAAACATGAGGAAAAGCAAGTTATCCCCAAAGCCTGGAGAAGAGAATGGGGAGTTCTGATCCCAAAAGGAAAGAATTCGTCCACCATTGAACAGCTTCGCCAAATAAACCTTCTGAACATAGAAGACAAGATCTTTTTCAGCGTGTTGGAGCAAAGACTTACAAAACCATTTCATTGACACATCTATCCAAAACCCTGGCATAGCAGGCTTCTCGGGATGCCTTGAACATACCAGCGTCATATGGCCTCAAATCCAGACAGCTAAGAAAGAAGGAAAGGATCTGCATTGTCTTGTTCCTCGACCTGGCCAACGCCAATGGATCAGTTCCTCATTCCCTGTTGTGGACTGCTTTTGAATTCTTTCAGGTGCCTGCAAGAATAACACATCTGGTAAAACACTACTTCCAGTATCTGCAAGTTTGTCTCACAACATCAGACTTCACCACAACCTGGCAACCACTGGAACTAGACATCATGGGCGGGGGGGGGGGGGGTTGCACCATCTCCCCATTGGCCTTTACTATGGCAATGGAGGTCATAATCAGAGCCGCAAGATGGGTTGCGGGACGAAAATGTCTACAGTTTGGTCGAAGGTTTCCACCGATACGAGCCTTTATGGACGATATAACAATACTGATGACAACTGTCCCCTGAGAGACTTCTGCAAAAGCTTCATCAAAACATCACATGGGCGAGGATGAAGATCAAGCCCAGCAAGTGCAGAAGCATCTCCATTGTCAAAGGTCAACTCACGGATCAAAGATTTCATATTAATGGAACACATGTCACAACTGTGTCAGAAATGCCAGTGAAGAGCTTGGGTTGATGGTATGATGCTAAGCTCAAGGACACCGAGCAGTTTAAACAACTCAAAAAGGATACCATCACATACATAGTTCACATCAACAAGACCTTGCTGCCAGGAGAACTCAAGCTGTGGTGCTTCCATTTCGGCATAATCCCAAGTCTCATGTGGCCTTTAACAGTGTATGAGATCCCCATCAGCAAGGTGGAAAAGCTCCAAAGAGTGATCGGCGCACATGTGAAGCAGTGGGGTTGGACTTTCACGATGCTTAAGTCCTGTTGGACTGTACGGGTACGGCAAATTGGAACTACCAATTACAAGTCTTGTGGAAGAATACAAATGCACCAAAGCAAGGTTGGTCATTACCCTCACTGAATCTGAAGATACTGTTATTCGAACAGTGGCCCCCCGTGTGGCAACGGGGAGGAAGTGGACCCCATCTGAAGCCGTTCAGAGTGCTAGGTCTGCTTTTCACATCAGGGATGTGGTTGGCCAAGTCCAACATGGGAGTGCCGGTCTCGGGCTCGTCCCAAAGGCTCCTCGATAGCACAAGACAACATCAGTGCAGAAGAGATGGCTCGTGCTGGAGAAGGTGAGGAGGCAGGAGGAGGCTGAGCGACACGTCAGAGCCGTTTCAATGGCCAAGCAGGGCCAATGGACTAATTGGGAGAGCCTGGAAAAGAGGAAAGTCAGTTGACGTGACAACCAAGTTCTCAGACAGCTGGCATCAATCTTGGGACAGAGGCAAATCACCGTAAACGCTCTCCCACAAACATCGGCAGGAAATATCCACATTACACAATTTTTACCAGCATTCCAACCTCCAGAGCACCAAGAAGCATCAAAGGATATAAGCATTCTGCAGGTTGCTCGGGATTGGAACATGGACGTGGAGAAAAAGCTTGGGAAGATGGTGTTGAAGAAGCTTATGAGAGGAAAAAAAGACCAACCACTCTGAACTGCCAACTGAAGTTGCTCAGAACGGCTGGAAGATCAAGACTTTCCCTGTAGAAGGGGGATGCAGGGGATTCGTTGCTGCATCTCCGACCGGTCTGTTGAAGAAGGTGGGGGTGAGGGGTGTGTCCCTCCAACAAGCAATAATGTCGTTGTAAAATGCATCAGAGGAAAGCAGCAATTGGATTTGAATTAAAAGGAAAGACAACAGCTGGGTTGCAAAATGAAGACAGGAGTGTACGGAACTGAGGACAGTGTATCCGGGACGCCAGGTAGCACCGTTGTGCCTTCTGGAGACGTCGTGGGCTTATCAATGAAACGTCAAAGAAGGAGGGCGCACACCTGATGACCCCGATGACGTAGCTACCCTCATCGTCACCACTCCAAGCCACTGCTAACATCGAGAGTGCCGACTTTATCATTGGGATGGAAACATCAAGTCCTAGTAGCTCTACTTATCTTCTGGATGAAACCAGTGACTGCTGGAACATATTGATAGGGACTCCCATTCTTTTAAAGGTCTAGAGGTGTAGAGTTTGCAACCTGTGTTCAGGAAAGTCTTCTAAATCAAAATATCGAAATACCTACCAGAGATAGACAATAGACAATAGACAATATGTGCAGAAGTAGACCATTCGGCCCCTCGAGTCTGCACCGCCATTCTGAGATCATGGCTGATCATTCACTAGCAATACCCAGTCCATGCCTTGTCCCCATATCCCTTGATTCCACTATCCATCAGATATCTATCTAGCTCCTTCTTGAAAACATCCAGAGAATTGGCCTCCACAGTCTTCCGAGGCAGTGCATTCCACACCTCCACAACTCTCTGGGAGAAGAAGTTCTTCCTCAACTCTAAATAACTGACCTCTTATTCTCAATCCATGCCCTCTGGTACTGGACTCTCCCAACATCAGGAACATATTTCCTGCCTCAATCCTATCAAATCCTTTAATTATTTTAAACGTTTCAATCAGATTCCCTCTCAATCTCCTCAATTCCAGTGTGTACAAGCCCAATCTCTCCAATCTCTCTGCGTAAGACAGCTCTGCCATCCCAGGAATCAACCTAGTGAATCTACGCTGCACTTCCTCAATTGCCAGAATGTCCTTCCTTAAACCTGGAGACCAAAACTGTACACAATATTCCAGGTGTGGTCTCATCAGGGCCCTGTACAAATGCAAAAGGACACACTTGCTCTTGTACTCAATTCCCCTTGTAATAAAGGCCAACATTCCATTTGGTCTCTTCACTGCCTGTTGCACTTGCGCATTCACCTTCATTGACTGATGTACTAGGACTCCTAGGTCTCTTTGTATTTCTCCCTTACCTAACTCTACACCGTTCAGACAATACTCTGCCCTCTTGTTCCTGCTTCCAAAGTGGATAACTTCACATTTATTCACATTGAATGACATCTGCCAAGTATCTGCCCACTCAGTCAGCCTATCCAAGTCTCCCTGTATTCTCCTAACGTCCTCTTCGCATGTCACATTGCCACCCAGTTTAGTATCGTCAGCAAACTTGCTGATATAGTTTTCAATGCCCTCATCTAAATCGTTGACATAAATCGTAAAGAGCTGTGGTCCTAATACAGAGCCCTTTTGGTACCCCACAAGTCACGTCCAGCCAGTCCGAGAAACACCCATTCACTGCTGCCCTTTGCTTTCTATCTGCCAACCAGTTTTCTATCCATGTTGAAACCCTGCCCCCAATGCCCTGAGCTCTGATTTTACTCACCAATCTCCTATGTGGCACCTTATCGAATGCCTTCTGAAAATCTAGGTACACAACATCCACTGGCTTACCCTCGTCTAACAACCTTGTTACACCCTCAAAAAACTCCAACAGATTAGTCAAGCATGATTTGCCCTTGGTAAATCCATGCTGGCTCGGCCTAGTCCTATTTCTGCCATCAAGTTGTGCCACTATTTCGTCCTTAAAAATGGACTCAGGCATCTTACCCACGACTGACGTTAGGCTAACAGGGCGATAGTTCTCCGTTTTCTCCTTCCCTCCCTTCTTGGAAAGTGGGATAACATTAGCCACTCTCCAATCTTCAGGAACTGATCCTGAATCTAAGGAACATTGGAAAATGATTACCAATGCATCCGCAATTTCCTGAGCCACCTCTTTTAGAACCCTCGGATGCAGACCATCTGGACCCGGGGATTTATTAGCCTTCAGTCCTACCAGTCTACTCATCACAGTTTCTTTCCTAATGTCAATCTGTCTCAATTCTTCTGATATCATATGACCCTGGCCCATCCATACATCTGGGAGATTGCTTGTGTCCTCCCTGGTGAAGACAGATCTAAAGTACGCGTTAAATTCTGTTGCCATTTCCCTGTTTCTCATAACAATTTCTCCCAATTCATTCTTCAAGGGGCCAACGTTGTTCTTAGCTATCTTCTTTCTCTTCACATAGCTAAAAAAGCTTTTGCTATCCCCTTTTATATTCCTGGCTAGACTGAGCTCATACCTGATTTTTTCTCTCCGTATTGTTTTTTTTTTAGTTAAGATCTGCTGGTCCTTAAAACTTTCCCAATCATCTGTATTCCCACTCATCTTAGCCCTGTCATACTTATTTTTCTTTAATGCTATACAATCTCTGACTTCCTTTGTCAACCACTGTGGCCCCTTTCCCATCTTCGAATCCTTCCTTCTCATTGGAATGAACTGCTTTTGCATCTTTAGTATTATCCCCAAGAATATCTGCCACTGCTGATCCACTGTCTTTCCTGCCATGGCATCCGCCCATTTATCTTTAGCCAGCTCTTCCCTCATGGCTCCGTAGTCTCCTTTATTTAATTGCAACACTGACACCTCTGATCTGCCCTTATCCCTCTCAAATTGTAGATAAAAACTTATCATGTTATGATCACTACTTCCTAATGGCTCCTTTACTTCAAGATCACTTATCAATTCCTGCTCATTACACATCACCAAGTCCAAAATAGCCTCGTTCCTGGTTGGCTCAAGCACAAGCTGTTCCAAAAATACATCCCTTAGACACTCCACAAACTCCCTACCTGATTCTCCCAGTTCACCTGCATGTTGAAATCTCCCATAACGACTGCATTACCTTTAGCACATGCCAATGTAAACTCCCTAATCAAGTTGTACCCAATATCCACGCTACTCTTTGGGGGCCTGTACACAACACCCATTAAGGTCTTTACCCTTACTGTTCCTCAGCTCAATCCACTCAGACTCTACTTCCCCTGTTCCCAAGTCACCTCTTGCTAACGACTGAATCTCATTCCTCACCAACAGGGCCACCCCACCCCCTCTTCCCATATTTCTGTCTCTACGATAGCACGTATACCCTGGTACACTCAATTCCCAGGCCTGATCCCCTTGCAGCCATGTCTCCGTTATCCCAACAATATCGTAGTTCCCCATTTTCATCTGAGCTTCAAGTTCATCTGTCTTATTTCTGACACTACGCGCATTCAAGTATAGAATTCTGAGCCTATTCCTCCTCTCTTTGCTTAAAACACTGTATATTGTATCTAACCCAGCTCCTTGAACTTCTTTCGGGCTAATTGCAACTTGAATTTTGATGACCTTCTCAAGATCACCCAAACCTTCTACACATTTAACCCCATGCTCCTTCTGACCAACTCTCTGTACATGTATCTTTTCCAACACATGTTCTGTGTCACCTTTCTCCTTTACACAATTAATATTTGGGAAACGTGTATTCCCCACCTGTCCCTTATCCTTCATCATATCATCTTCTGTCGTAATCTTGATCCCTGCCCCCTGCATATCTAGTTTAAACCCCCCCGAGCAGCACTGGCAAACATTCCTGCAAGAATGTTAGTATTCCTCCAGTTCAGATGTAGACCGTCCCTTCGAAACAGATCCCAATGTCCCTGGAACAAAGACCAATTATCCAAAAACCTGAACGCTTCCTTCCTGCACCATGCTCTCAGCCTCGTATTAATGTGCGTAATCATTCTATTCTTCGCCTCACCCGCACGTGGCAAAGGTAGCAATCCCGAGATTGTCACCCTGGAGGTCCTGCCTTTCAGCTTCACTCCTAACTCCCTGAACTCTCTAAGCAGGACTCCCTCACTCACCTTACCTACATCGTTGGTCCCTACATGGACCACTACATCTGGGTTCATGCCCTCGTTCTCAAGAATAGCCTGTACCCGATCTGAGATGTCCCGGACCCTGGCACCAGGGAGGCAACATACCATCCGAGACTCCCGGTCTGCCCCACAAAATCTCCTATCTGCCCCCCTGACTATAGAATCCCCTAAAACTATCGCTCTCTTCTCTTCCCTCCTCCCCTTTCTAGTTGAGGGTTCAACCTCTGTGCCAGAGGCAGGACCACTACAACTCATTCCTGGTAGGTCATCCCCATCAACAGTATCCAGTATGGTATACTTATTGTTAATGGGAATGGCCGCAGGGGTGCTCTGCTCTCTCTTCCTACTCCCTCTGCCTCTCTGGACCGTCACCCATCTGTCTACTTCTTGGATTTTTGGTGTGACTACCTCCTGATAACTCCTATCTATCTCTGCCTCTGCCTCCCGAATGATCCGTAGTTCATCCAGCTCCCGCTCCAACTCCCTAACTCGGGCTGATAGGAGCTGCAGCTGGACGCACCTTTTGCAGGTGTGGTCATCAGGGACAACTGTGTTGACCCTGACTTCCCACATACTGCATACGGAGCACACCACTGCTCTGACTGTCTCCCCCAAACCTGAACTGGATTAATAGAATAAGTCTAAAAAGCACCTAGCGACCTTACCTTCTACCCCTCAGCGAGCAATCACACAGGCTTACCGAAGTCCCCTTACGCCGAAGAAGCTCATTTAGCCAAAGCCCAGGACTCTGCTTCCACGGACTCCGCTGCCCACTCTGAAAAGAAGTGCGCGCTCGACGTTGACGTCACTCGTCAATATTGATGCAATATTGATGATGCAATATTAGATCTCCTACTAGGAAACGTGTTAGGACAAGTGACGGAAATGTGTGTAGGGGAACACTTTGGCGCTGGCGGTCAAAATGCCATTGGTTTCAACTAGATCATGGAGAACGATAGATCTGGTCCTCGGGTTGAATTTCTAAGCTGGAAAAAGACGAAATATGAAGAAATGAGGAAGGATCAAAAAAGCGTGTATTGGGACGGGTTGTTTTCAGTCAAGGATGTGATTGGGAATTGGGAGGCCTTCAAAGGAGACATTTTGAGAGTGCAGAGTTTGTATGTTCCTGTCACGATGAAAGGCAAAGTGAATAAGAATAATAAAACTCGGTTTTTGAGGCATATTGAAGATTTGATAAAGAAGTGGAGAGAGAGATGTCTGACAGAGGTTGGCAACAAGGAGCAAATAAGGTACTTGAGAATAATAATTGAAAGAAAATACTTAAGAAAGAAAATAGGAGGGCTAAAAGAAGACATGAGATAGCTTTGGCAGTGAAGGTGAAGGATAATCCTCAGAGCTTCTCCAGGCATATTAAGAGCACAAGGATAGTAAGGAATAAAATTGGTCCTCTTCAAGATCAGAGTGGTCGGCTCTGTATGGAACCAAAAGAAATGGTGGAGATCTTAAATGGTTATTTCCATCTGTATTTATTAAGGGAACTGGCGAGGAGTCTATGGAAATAAGCAAAACAAGTAGTGAGGTCATGGAAACTATACAGATTAAAGAGGAGGAGGTGCTTGTTGTCTTGAGGCAAATCAGAGTAGATAAATCCCCAGGACCTAACAGAGTATTTCCTCGGACCTTGAAGGAGACGAGTGTTGGAATTGCAGGGGGCATGGCAGAGATAGTAAAAATGTCGGTATCCGCAGGTGAGGTGCCGGAGGATTGGAGGATAGCTCACGTTGTTCCATTTTTTCAAAAAGGCTCTAAAAGTAATCCGGGAAAATTATAGGCCGGTATGTTTGACGACAGTAGTGGATACATTATTGGAAGGAATACTAAGAAATAGGATCTACAAGTATTTGGATAGACAGGGACTTATTAGAAAAAGTCAGCATGGTTTCGTGCGTGGTAGGTCATGTTTAACAAATCTATTACAGCTTTTCGAGGAAATTACCAGAAAAGTGGATGAAGGGAAGGCAGCAGATGTTGTCTACAGGGACATCAGCAAGTCCTTTGACAAAGTCTCGCATGGGAGGTTAGTTGGGAAGATTCAGTCGCTACGTATACCTGATGAGGCAGTAAATTGGATGACACATTGGCTCAGTGGGAGAAGTCAGAGAGTGGTAGTGGAGCATTGCTTCACTGAGTGGAGACTAATGGTGTGCCACTGGGATCAGTGCTGGGTCCATTGTTATTTGTCATCTATATCAATGATCTGTTATAATGTGGTATATTGGATCAGTAAATTGGCTGATGATACAAAGATTAGAGATGCAGTGGACAGTGAGGAAGGGTTTGAAAGCTTGCAGAAGGATTTGATCCAGCTGGAAATATAGGCTGACAATTAGCAGATGGAGTTTAATGCAGACAAGTGTGAAGTATTGCACTTTGGAAGGACAAACGAAGGTAGAACATACAAGGTAAATGGCAGGACACTGAGGAGTGCAGTAGAACAGAGGGATCTGGGAATACAGATACATAATTCCTTCAAAGTTGAGTCACAGGTAGACAGGGTCGTAAAGAGAGCTTTTGGTACATTGGCCTTTATAAATCAAAGTATTGAGTATAAGGGTTGGAATGTAATGGTGAGGTTATATAAGACATTGGTGAGACCGAATTTGAAGTATTGTGTGCAGGTTTGGTCACCTAATTACAGGAAGGATACTAATAAGGTTGAAAGAGTTTAGACAAGGTTTGCAAGGATGTTGTGGGGTCTCGAGAAACTGAGTTACAGAGAAAGGTTGAATAGTTTAGAACTTTATTCCCTGGAGCATAGAAGAATGAGGGGTGATTTGAAAGAGGTGTATAAAATTATAATGGGTATAGATGGAGTGAAAGCAAGCAGGCTATTTCCACTGAGGCTAGGGGAGAGAATAAACAGCAGAGGACTTGGTTTAAGAGAGAAAAGGGAAAAGTTTAAAGGGAAGATTAGGGAGAGCTTCTTCACCCAGCGAGTGGTGGGAATGTGGAACGAGCTGCCAGTTCAACTGGTGAATGCAGTCTCAATCACCCTGGCTGTAGCCCACCTCTGGAGTTCCAAGATGCTGACTTCTACACAGAAGTGATTTGCATGCTCAACGACCTCTGGACGAAGTGTGTAAATGTTGGAGGGAACTGTGTTGAAAATAAACGTGCTAGGATTTCTAAAATTGACTCTGTTTACCTCATGCCACGAACTTGTTAATCACCCCTCTTATTTCACAGTTCTCTACAACACACTCCAGTCCAGTTAGTAGCCGGAGTGCCAACCAGATGTTTATTAAAAACCCACCCTATTTCATCACGCTAGGCAATTTTTCAAGGGCAAGGCGGAGACTTGTGTGATTGACATTGGATTAGACAACCAGCCTCAGAGTAGACCACCGACGTTTTCTGGGAATGTCGGTCTGTAAGGTTGGCAGGCGGGAATGGGAATAGATGGGCATAGCCACAGACCAGTGGATGTGCGGAGTGTTTCTTTGACTGACATCTGGCGGAGCCAATGAGGTACTGCGTCTCCAGGACGGTGCTTTGTCCCGCCATTCTCTCGCCCACCACTCGCATTATGCAAATGTCCCGGAGCTGCCGGTCACGAGGGCAATTGGCCAGGAATGACACTTGGGAGATCAGGCGATGAAGGTGAAAAGATGGAGCCCGGACTGGAAACATTGCGGTCGCCTTTGTCCAGTACTCAGGACGCGACTTTATTAATGAACTGAAGCACCGAAGTGACCGGATATTTCACTGCGCTGATCACCTGCTCCCTGAATTTTGACTGACTGAGCACGTAAATAAATGTGTTTGTGCAACAGCTGAAATTCCTGAGCAAAAAACCGACGGAATGAAAGATCCGTTCAGAATCATTGAAATTGTATCCTTTCCCTGAGGCCTGATAATATATGACATTTACAACTTGTGTCATCCACAGGAGGATGAAGCTGCCTGAGAGGGTGAAGAGTAAAACCACAGACCTCCTCCTGCTCTCCATCTCCGGGTCACTGCGGTTCTCCCCCTTGCTCTGTCCCCTCAGACGTTTACGGACGTGACCGGCCATTAAAATGTGCCTGGCTGTCAGAGCATTGAGCAGCAGGACCCCAGCGAAAGGGAGGAGCGGAGTTAAAACTGTAAAGAGCCAGTCGTATCCTACCCACCCGGGGTCAGTGAAATAATTGTCTATGAGGTTACAGAACCACGGTACGTTGTCAATGATCATCCAGGGCTCCAGTGTGAAATATTGGGGAACGTTTTTCAGACAGAACAGTACGCCGGTTGTTGTCAGTACCACAGCCGCAGTTTTCCCGGTGCAATATCTGGTTTTCAGCTTCTGGCAACATATGGCGACAAACCGATCAAAGGCGAAAGTGACGGTAAACCAGACAGAGCAATCTGTGGCTGCGAATGACAGTGCGTCAATAACTCTGCACACAGGGGTAATGTTCAGAAAATTCATCGGGAAGTAAAACTTATTGATTCGATACAAAATGACCTCGGTGACAACGGTCAGTAAATCCGCCGCAGCCATGGCCACCAGGTAGCGAGTGGTGCAGGTAGAGAGGCCGCACTTTCCCCGGTACAGAATCACAATCGCCACGAAATTCACTGGAGAACGGGAGAGAGGGAGAGGGAGGGAGGGAGGGAGAGGGAGAGGTGAAGAGATAGCGAGAGAGAAAGAAAGAAAGAAAGAAAGAAAGAAAGAAAGAAAGAAAGAAAGAAAGAAAGAAAGAAAGAAAGAAAGAAAGAAAGAAAGAAGGAAACGAGGAATGAAAGAAGAAATTAAGGCGGAAATGAAGAAAGGAAGATAGAAAGAAAGGAGGAAAGGAGGAAAGAAAGAAAGAAATAACTGGCATTACTAAACATTTTCTATTTGTACAACGCAGTTCGATTCGATACCATTCGTCAGTAGATTCTTGGAGACTGGTTCAGGAGATCATACACAATTATTTACAGGAAACATTGATATCTGACTGCGACTCCGCAGGGAGACGAGAAACAGGACCGGGCGTTCACACTGATCAAAACACAGAAACAGTGAACGTCAAAAGGTAAGCCCTTCCAGGTAAATCTTCCCGGAGAGCTGTCTGTGCCCAGCACTGAGACAAATCTGAAGAAGGTGTTATTAAAAGGCAAGAACAACATCTGATTCGATCCCGGGAGTTCTATAAGAGTCAGCGGTTTAGTTCTGATTGTCATCTTAGATGAAAAAATTAGAATGTTAATTTGACGGGATCAATATCTCTGGCGGATATTTGAACAATATACATCAAGTTGGAAGCTTGAAAAATGATGATCAATAGAGTCACACAGGTTATCACACAAAAATACCGAACTTGAATCGCTCTGTTCACTCACCGGGAACTCCAATGACGGTAATGACCACGTACAATATTTTCTCCACACTCTTGTACCTATCCAAAATTATAGACATTTCCTCTATCCAGTGAGCTTCTCCCCTGTGCTACAGGTGTTCTCTCGGAATGAAATCTTAAGGCTGCACATGCCAGGCGTTGTTAATAATAAATAGCGACTCCACAGGGACAGATGTCAGCAGATTTAAAAAAAAATGATATATTTACAAAACGATTACATCAGACTTTTGCAATTCCCGCGTTGTCAGGCCATGATTAAATTAATGGATGTTTAGAATTTTGTCTTAGTTAGTTTCCCCCAGCGAAGGTGACTGGACCTTCCAATATGCAATTTCAATTAAATATATTTCCAGTGTACAATATATGTTTCAAAGGAAACATTTGTCAAACACAGAACATTGAAGTAAATATGTCATTGCAGCTTGTGAAAGAGTATTGGATCACCTACAGTTGCCATTCTCCTCAAGAGTATTAACTCCTGATGTACTTTGATTTTCGGGGAACTCTTTCAAGAGTGTCTTCAAGAAAATGTCAGTTTGTGATAATGAATAAACACTTCTATATTCGTTAAATCCTGCAATTGCTTCCATGGCTCAGGCAGAGTCAGAAAACTTGTGAGCTGGTCCAGGACCAACCCGCAACTCTGCCACATGCCAATCAAACTCAACAGCTACGTGGGGGCGTCGAGAATGTTTTAATCATAGCACCCTGTAAGTGTCAAAGAACTCGGCGGAGAGTTTTGGAGATGGATAAGTAAGTGTGTTTGTTTGTGTGTGTGTGTGTGTGTGTGTGCGCGCGCGCGTGTGTGTGTGTGTGTGTGTGAGAGAGAGAGAGAGAGAGTGATTATTTGTCTGTCTCTGTGGGTTAGTGTATGTCAGTGTGTTTCTGTGTCTTAGCGTGGGCAGACCCGTTGTCTCTACCTGATTATACACGTGTCCGTCTTCATTTCGGTTCACCCGCCTGAGTTCAGTTCCTTCCCATCTGTTTCCGCAAACTACAGGTGCTATCGAAATCTCATTTCATTCACATCACAAAATGGCTGCCTGAAACAAAGAACAACAAGAACAGAGGTTGAAAAATAAATTGCAATTATTATTACCGTTTGTACAACTGAAACGACCTTCAGATTCGTCAGAGCTCCAAATCAGTAGACACCCTCTCATGCACATTGGCTTATGCCAGAGCAAGAATCATTTCAAATAGTTCACAAAATGGCTGCTCCACCTTTGAAAATGGCTAGAACAAATGTTCAAATTGCATTTATTATTTAAGTCTCTCTTCATAAAACAGCTTTTAGAGAGGTGACACCTCCAAGTACTGAGAACCCTGAAATACAAGCGTACCCCCAGATCAATGGCATGCTCCAAAAGCATAGATTCCCCAACATCCGTGTGCACCGTCGTATCCGCTGACAATTCCAAAACTCTGCACACACCTAAATCCGCGTGCACACACAAGTCAGTGTGCCCTCACATCCTCTGACCCCGAAATACCGAATATCCCATGACAAGCACACCTTATTCTCGAAAATAGCAGATAATCAGCGCATATTCTCAAACCCGTCTGCACGCACAAATCCGTACTATACCCCTGAACCTGCCGACACTCCATCGTGCACATTCGATTATCCCACGGAAGGAATTATATCAAACAGTTATGGCTGTCTTTAAGAATAACAAGGACAGGGCTCAAAGCTCACATTGCATTTATTATTAAAGTCTGTACAAACGGAATAACCGTGGGATTTGACGCACCTCCAAATCAGCCGGCCTCCCAAGTCAGTTTTCACCCCCGAATGCGCCAACACACCCAGCTGAATACCTGAATCCCAGTGCAAACACGCCAACAGTGTTCACCGACAAACCAGCACTCAGTCCAGAAATCGGTGTGCAGCCTCCAGGGAACGGACATGGCAAAATCCCTGTGTACAAACATATTCGCCGACATACCCCGAAATCGGCGCACAAATCTGAAGAAGGTGTTATTAAAAGGCAAGCTGCATGATCCGCCAAATCCGTATGCACCTCGACATTCCGAGACAGACACCGAAATCTGCGCACATCTCCAAATCGGTGCAGAACCTACATCTGTGCATACAGCTACATATTTGATGATCCCAGAGCAGGAATCTCTTCAATCTCTTCACAAAATTGCTGCCCCCACCTTAAAAAGCAGGAAGAACAAAGTTTAATTTCTTAACACACGTCCACATGCGTATTCACCCGCAGATTCGTTGACATTTCCTTAAATCAGCGTACATCACCGAATCTGTATGCACCGCCAAATCCGTGTGCACCTGCAAATCAGTGCACAATCCCATTTCGGTGCGCACCCTAAACTAGCTAACACCTCACATGCACATCTGACTATCGCAGAGGAAGAAATGGCAACTCTGTACTCAACCCTCTAATCAGTGGGGATGTGGGGGTGTTGCTGGATTTTGTTGTGAGATGAATCTGAAGGAATGGTGCTGTCAGTTTCATATCGGCGTCGGGATAGTCTACGGCGGCCCCCCACGGCACCGCGGTACACTGGGGCAGCGTTTACCCTTGAAATCAAAATACTTATCTACTGTTCCTAAGAATGATTTCCAATATTTAGGGGTGCACACATTTTGGGGTGCGCACGGGCTTGGGGCTGCGTGTGGGTTTGGATGCCTGTCTGTCGAAATAGGTGCACATGGAGAGCAGTACGTAGATTTAACTGGAGTCGTGACGACTCTGAATACTGCTTCACTTATAGATACCCAAATCAGAGTGCACTGCAAAATCCATATTCTCCCCAAATCCGGTGACAACAGCATATTTACCAACAAACATCTAAATCTGCACAATCCCCAGATCAGTGCCCACTGCAAACCCGCTGACGCCTCCACAAATTACCTCAGAGCAAGAATTGCTTCAGTTTAGAAAATGGCTACTTCGACAATAAAAATCCCAACGCAACCCCAAATTTGTGCGCAAATCTTGATCCGCCGACTCACCCAAATCCCCGTGTAACATATTTCAAGTACTTCCGAAAGCGCAACCCTAAATAGACACCACATTTGACACCCTAAATCGCCCCTAAACATTCAAACATCGTCAAATCGATGTGCACTCCCAAATATATTTGCATCAACAAATAAGAGCACCCCCCAAAATCTAATGCATCCCAAACCAGCTGAGAAACTCATATGCACATAACATCAGTTCAAGGCAAGACACATTTCGAACAGTTCTGAAATAGCTGCTACCACCTTCAAAAGAAATCAGTTCTACTCATATTTATTATCAAATTATTTATGAATGAAACAACCTTCAGATTCGCCGACACCCCAAATCTACCGAAACCCATAAATCTGTCTGCACGCATGCCATTCATTCACGTACTGAAATCTGTGCTCACCCCAGAAGCCGATTGCACCGTTACATTCACAATAGTTTATCCGAGAACAGTAACCATTTCAAACAGCTCACAAAATAGCTTCCACCACATTAAAAGCAGCAAGAGCAGAGTTCAACGTTCCAAGTGCATTCATTATTAAAATATGAATAATCGAAGCAATCTTGATATTTGTCATTGCCCCCAATCCACCAACACCCACAAATCCCGTGAACCCTAAAATCCGAGTGCACTCCAGTCCCGACAACATTCCCCACATACACATTAGATTATCCCAGAGGAATTTATCGTCCCTGGCGAATAAATGGCTCAATTCACTGACAGACAGTCTCATTTACCGTCGGCTGACAATATTCTCGGGAATGGAGCAAACCCCGGAGGGTGAGGAGGAATATGAGACTTGGGCGGAGCAGTCCTCTCAGATGCTGAATGTGCCATTCCTCTGGTAATGTGAAAAATTAACGACCAGTCGGGAGCTTGTGAAATCCAGCTACTGAGGTTGTGAGCTCCTTAAATCAGAGCACCCTTTGACCACTGCCGCAGGCTACATGCTAGCGCGAGAAACCGTTTTGTTGCGTATGGACGGAGTTTCAGGAGAAAGGAGAGAAAATGTCTGCCTACAGCTTTCGGCCAGAGAGACAGCTGAATTGCCTGCGGCGTAGAAGAGCCACACAAAAAGGCTGAGACGAATTAGTTAAGGATGGACCAAGTTGTAAAAAGGCACACTTTCACAAGCGACCATCGACAACTTCTCCGAATGTCCCTAAGATGCGTCTCCCTTCCTACCGCATTTGTTGAGCTGATTAAAGGAATAAGAGAGGAGGAAAATGCAACGAGGTGCAGGAGACCTCAGTCAGTCGGTGGTAGCTTCCGTTGCTGAATTGAACCCTGATATTTCACATCCTGGATGTTACAGGAGTTTGTGGCAGATTTTAGATCTGAGAACTCCGAGGTGTCACCGGCGGGTTCTGCCACCAAGAACAACAAAGCCGATAGGGAGCTGGACATACCGATCAGAAGATCTAATCAGAGGGATGCTGCCGAACATGCTCCCTGGAAACAGCGATTAGCCTGTATTTTATGTACAACTATGTTGACGGGAGACACTTCAAGCAGGTGTGTAAAGAGCTGAGAAACCTTCCGAAAGTGAGCCCAATGTTATTTGGGCAAGAAGGGAAGTCGGAAAACATTAGAGATATCCAGTGAGGGAACGGCCTGGCGTCTCGATTGGAACACTTTATCATGGAAAACGCTTGAAGACAAGAAATCCTATTCCTGAAGCCTTAGTGTGGGGAAGCTCTACGTATCACTACGTATCGACGGTATTTATGCTATAGTTGGCGCGTGGCCAAGTGGTTAAAGCTTTTGTCTAGTTACCTGAAGGTCGCTAATTACTTGGCTGAGGATTGCGTGTGTGTCCTTGAGCAAGGTACGTAACCAAGGGGAGACTTGCCGGTCTTCCATCAAAAATAATCCTTGCCCAGCCTGACCCCCTGGAAACATTCCAAGGTGCAAAATCACGGTCTATGGATACTAAGGGAGGCCTACATTTATGCTGTAAACATACTTGACACATGTTCTCGGTTTACTCTGCTGTGCAACCGGTACTTGAAGTATTTACCATTGATGCCAAATACTAGAAATCTGGAACTCTGGGGCCAAAGTACTGACGACTACCAAACTGATGGTTATTCGTTGTGAAAGCTGAAGATTTCCGAGGCAGATGTGGGAGTAGCTGAGTGTTGGATTGTCCAGATCCCGTCAATTCTTGTGGGACCAGATACTTCTATCGTGAGGAGGCTAGTGGGAACCTGCAAGGAGGAAGCTGGAGAGACGTTTCTGAACACCTTGTCCTTTTACCTTGTGTTTAGAACTTCTTTTCAGGAAGTGAGTTGCCGTTGTCGGCTGGGAGATGAGCGCAAACGAGGCGATATATGGTGCACCCAGTCCAAACCCGTTGTGTAACGGCCTGGGGAAGTGGCGGGTAGCACCAAATTTCCCGGAAAATCCAATGGATACTCCGGATAGCCACAAAGTGAATCGCTTACCTGCTGCGGTACTGGTGTGGACGGAACTGCAAAAGCCGTAGGTTGCACAGGTGAACAGTATGACAGTGATTGTCAGGAACAAATTGGGGCGGGAGTTCACGCCCAGGCGGGGAAAACCGATGGCACAGTTTTTTTCTGGTGACTGCAATATCAAGTTTTCCTGTGTGAGACGTGGGAGGGAAGCCTCCTCCTGGAAAGGGAAAGTTGACAGCGAGGTGATTCAACTTTGGTGACTCCGCGACACGTGGAGTTGGAGGAGAAGATTGGCAGAATCGTTGGTGCAGTTCGAAGAGGTGTTTTCTACCAATCAGTTTGATGCGGGATGTTCCAAAGGTACACGCCACACCACTGAGTGAATGAGTACACCTCTTTCAGAGGAAGGTCTCGGCGACTGGCACCCGCTGAAGTGAACGGCGTTTTGAAGCATTTACGGGTGTTGAAGAATGCTAGGTCTATCACTGAATCCAGGTGCTTCTACGAGTCCGCCATCGTGGTGGGGGGGGGGGGAGAAGAATGGCAAGCTACGGAGGTGTATTCACTAGGGGATTCTGAATCAGTCCCTAGCCAGTATTCCAAAGATCTTCCAAAGATGGAAGATGCACATGCATGCTTGAGTGGAGCGAAGAAGTGCAATGTGCTGGACCTGAGGAGTGGGTGTTAGCAGAACCCCATGAGTGAAGCTGGCAAGGACATGATGGCCTTCGTATGTCCACTCGGATTCTTTCGGTTTAAAACGATACTCGTGTCATATCAGGAGCACCAGCCACTTTCCATCGGTTCAAGCACAACCCGATGGGGAACATGAACTTGCTGGAGGTTCTGGTGTAGCTGGAAGCTGTCATAGTATTCATGTCCGCTTTGGAGGAATGATGCGAGGCTTCTGAAGGTGCTGGGCCAGCTGAAAGCTGAATGGTTAAACATGTCACTGGGCGTCTGCCAGCTATGTTGAGCACATTGTCTCATGTTATAGGGTAGTTCTGTAGGCGGCGCGGCACACGGCAGCAGCAGACTTTCGGAACTAGTGCTACTTTAATTTAGTTTATTAAAAAATTAATTTTAAATTGAAATTTCATTTTAAGGCGCAATCAAGGTTTAGGGCAATGGATAACAGAGCGACTATCTACCATCGCCGGTTACTGCTACAGTGCAGAGTTCGCCCAAAAACAAACCTTCATGAAAATCTGCGGGTTAGATTGTACGACCTCAGCTTGCTGATGGAATTGGGCCTGCAGTCCTCGAAGTCGCCTGAAGCCGGTGGACAGAGTTGGGGACGGCGTAGGCGGTGTGTGAAGAAGCGGAGACGAGGCGAACGGGCAGGCGTCCGTGCCGGGAATAAAGTAAGCCCTAGCCGGCCGGGCCTCCCGTCCATTCTGATCTCAAATGGACATTAAATTTTCTATATCTGTGTCAACGAAATACTCGGAGGGAGGATACAGAAACTCCCTGAATCCCGGGTGTCGCCATTCAGCTGATTTTTAAGTAACAGACTTTCCTCTAAACCACCAAACCATCGGACTGCCAACCTAGTGACCTCTGCGGTGCCTATTGTCTTGTTTATTATTTAGTGTAATGCCTGCTCAGTTCTGTGTAATTTATGGAGTCCCGGGCAGGTCTGTAGTCTAGAGTAATTTTTGTGTTGTAGTTTTGTACACGTAGATCAGTGTTCTTTTTGTATTGTTCATGTAGCACCATGCTCCTGAAAAACGCTGCCCCGCTTTTACTGTGTACTGTACCAGCAGTCATGGTCGAAACGACAAGAAAAAGCAACTTGAACTTGAACTTGAAATTGATTAGTCAAAGATAGCGACAGGTACCACATGGCCAAGGCCAAATAATTTTGAGCGCCCGAATTTCTTTCTATGAATTCTGTAGGTTCTATCACCGGTTACTGAAGAACTATCCAAGCGGAGTCTGTCTTTGAAACAAATTCAGTGTACTAACTCTCCCTGAGAGAAGAAAGGCAGAAGCGTGAAGCAGAAGATGGTAAATATTATCTTGCGTCTTTTAGAGCAAGTGGGGATACAATATCTGAAGAGGCCTTTCAGTTGCTGAAGGCGCTGCTGACGAAAGTCTTGAGGAAACGACCCTCTCCCGCAGTTTCACATCTGCCAGAACTGCATGAGGCTCGATGAAATGGATGACTGGATGACCTTCGACTCATAAGGGAGAATGAGGCAGTCACAGATGAAAGCTACAGGGAGATGGTCAGATTTTGTCAGGGTCCGGTCCGGAATCACGTTCCGGGTTTTGATCCGGTCTGAGGTCTCCGGACTCCGGGTCCGGCATTTGTCCCTCCCGTCACCCGTGATCTAGTTAAGACACTCTTGGTTCAAGGAGACACACCTGTAAGACATTGAGCTGCAGGTGATTATAAGGGGCCTTGGGACTGGGACCAGGCGGGTGTTAGTTTTGGTTCCGTTTCCCGTTCCTCCGCCGGCTCCGAACTCTCCCCTGCATTCTGTGATCCCGCCCGGGCTCAGATCTTCTCTTCATCATGCTTGTCTGCCCCCTGCCAGTACTGCCAAGTTGGTCCGCTCTCCAACCTTTCTTCCCATGGGCTGGTCCCGCTTCTCCGCTTGTTTGATTTGTTCGGGCGGTCGCACCGTCTGCCGGCCGTTTTCCGATTTTCCCGTTATGTTGACTGTTGTGTTGATCACCCTGGACCTATGTCCGCTCCTATCCCTTGCCTCCGTCGGGCAGGTCCGTCTGACCTGCTGCTGCCCCGCAGTGGTCTGCCTGTTCCTATCCCTTGCCTCCGTCGGGCAGGTCCGGCCGACCTGCCGCTGCCTGGCAATGGTTCTGCTCCGTCCTCCTCTTACGCCCTAACTCTGGGATTGTATCCCACACCCACCTACGGGTTCGCGCCTTGCCCAGTCCTCCGGTATTTCCGCCTGGGGGCGTCCCTACCCGGGATTTATGCAACCCGCACAGGGAGGGCTCTCCGCCAGCTTATCAAGCCTGCCTGCCTGAACTCTAACTACCTGAACCCCAGCTCTGCCCTTAAGTGCCATGGCAGCCCCGTCCTGTCCTCCCCCTAGAACGTCAGTGACTCCGTCCTGCGTTTGTGTCCATCCGGCCGCGTTCCTGACAGTCCTAGGCTGCCTGAAGTAGCTCCTTTGGTGATAGTCAGTGTGAGGAAAGCGAAGCTGAGTAGACAGGTATTGCGGAGCCCCACTGTAGCCATTCCCCTGAATAATATATATACCGTTCTGGATACTGTTGGCAAGGTCGACCAACCCGGAGTGTCTCTCGGTGGCAGGGCTTCCGGCAATGAGTCTGACCCTGTGGTGCAGAAGGATGGGACAGAGAAGAGGAGAGCTGTCGTCATTGGAGACTCTGTAGTCAGGGGAGCAGACAGGAGATTTTGTGGACGTGAGAAGGACACCCTTATGGTTTGTTGCCTCCCGGGTGTCAGGGTCCGGGATGTCTCTGACCGGGTGCATGACCTCCTAGTTTGAGATGGAGAACAGCCAGAAGTCGTGATACATGTTAGTACCAACGACATAGGCAGGAAAAGGGATGAGGTCCTGAAGTGTGAGTTTCGGGAACTAGGCAGAAGGCTGAATAACAGGACCTCAAGGGTGGCGTTCTCACGAGTGCCGCAGTGCTACCTGATCGTGATGGTAAGGGTCGGAGGAAATGGCAGTTGAATGTGCCTGAGGAGTTGGTGCAGGGGGCAGAGTTTTAGATTTTTGGATCATTGGGATCTCCTCTGGGGAAGGTGGGACCCGTACAGATTGGATGGGTTGCACCTGAACTCGAGGAGGAGCAATATCCTTACAGGTGGCCTTGATAGCATTGTTCGATAGGCTTTAAACTAATTTGCAAGGGGCTGGGCCCCGGAGCGATAGAGCAGTGGAAGAAGTGCATGGAGTAAAGCCACATCTAACATATAGAGAAACTTTGAGGGACGAGAAGCAAAATAAAGGGTGTAAAGGTAGTAAGGTAGAAGAGCTAAAGTGCGTGTACTTCAATGCAAGAGGCATCTGTAACAAAGATGATGAACTGAGAGCTTGGATACATATATGGAATTATGATTATAGTGGCCAGTCCCCCTGGTTGCAGTAGGGATACCGAAGAGCAGATTGAGAGGCAGATTTTGGAAAGGTGCAAAAATAAAAGTGCCGTTTTCATGGGTGACTTTAACTTGGCATATGATTAGTTGCAGTCTTTTAGACGATGCAAAGGTTGTTAAGTGTTTCCAGGACGGGTTCCCGTCACAGTATGTTAACAGACCTCCTGAGGAGAATGCCATACTAGATCTATTATTGGGTAACGAACTGGGTCTGGTCACAGATCTCTCAGTGCGTGAGCTTCCTGGGGACAGTGACCACCGCTTCCTGGCCTTTAGCATTATCATGGAAAAGGATAGAATCAAAGAGGAGAGGAAAATGTTTAATTGGGGAAGGGCCAATTATGAAGCTGTAAAGGTAGAACTTGCGGCTGTGAATTGGGATGATGTTTTTGCAGGAAAACATAGTATCGACATGTGGTCGATGTTTGAGGATCTCTTGCAGGATGTTAGGGATATATTTGTCGCGGTGAGGAAGATAAAGAACGGTAGGGTGAAGGAACAGTGGGTGACAAGTGAGGTGGAAAATCTAGTCAGGTGGAGGAAGACAGCAGGCATGAGGTTTAGGAAGAAAGGATAAGATCAGTCCATTGAGGAAGATTGGGTAGCAAGAAAGGAGCTTAAGTGGGGCTGAGGAGAGCAAGAAGGGCTATGAGAAAGCCATGGCGAGTAGGGTAAAGGAAAACACCAAGGCGTTTTTCAATTATGTAAAGAACAAAGGATTGCAGGAGTGCACGCAGGAAGATGTGCGTGGAGACTGTGGAAGTGAGAGAGTACCTGAATGAATACTTCTCTTCGGTATTCACCAATGAGAGGGAACTTGAAGCCGGTGAGCATAATATAAGTGCGGTTGATGTTCTCGAGCATGTTAATATTCAGGGAGAAGAGGTGTTGGAGTTGTCAAAATACATTAAGACGGATAAGTCCCTGGGGCCTGACGGGATATTCCCCAGGCTGATGAGGCGAGGCAAGAGATTGCTGATTCTCTGGGAGGATTTGTACGTCCTTGTTATCCATGGGAATGGTATCCAAGGATTGGAGGGAGGCGAGTGTTGTCCCTTTGTTTAAAAAGGTAGTAGGGATTCTCCGGGTAATTAAAAGACCAGTGAGCCTTACGACTGTGATGGAAAAGTTGTTGGAAAAGTTTCTTAGAGATAGGATCCATGGGTATTTAGAGGATCATGGTCAAATCAGGGAAGTCAGCATGGCTTTGTGAAGGGCAGATCGTCTATAACAAGCCTAATAGTTTTGCTTTGAGCTGGTGATCAAATGAGGGTAGTGTAGTGGATGTGATCTACATGGATTTTAGTCAGGCTTTTGACAGCGTGCCACACGGTAGGCTTATGTAGAAAGTCAGAAGGCATGGGATCCTGGGAAGTTTAGTCAGCTCTATTCAGAATTGACTTGCCTGCAGAAAGAAAAGGGTCGTGGTGAACGGAATGCATTAGGATTGGAGGTTTGTGACTAGTGATGTCCCACAAAGGTCGATACTGGGACCTCTCCGTTCGGTGATATTTATTAAAGACCTGAATGTTAGGGTAGAAAGGTGGGTTGGCTAATTTTCAGTCGACTCAAAGGTTGGTGGTGTTGTGGATAGTGTAGAGGATTGTCACGGATTGCAGAGAGACATTGATAGGACCTAGAAGTGGGCTGTGAAGAAGTGGTAGATGGAGTTCAATTCGGTGAAGTGTGAGGTGGTACACATTGCGCGCTGGAAGGACGAACTCTGAGGCAGAGTACAATGTAAATGGCGGGATACTTGCAGTGTGGAGAAGCAGAGGGATCTGGGGGCAGTTAAGAAAGCTTATGGGATGTTAGCTTTTATAGGTCGAGAGATAGAGTTTAGAGTCGCGAGGTAGTGATGCAACTCTATAAAACTCTGGTTGGATCACACTTGGAGTACTGTGTCCAGATCTGGTCACCTCAATACAGGAAGAATGTGGAAGCATTAGAAAGGGTACAGAGGGGAATTACCAGGATGCTACCTGTTTTAGAGAGTATGCAGTATGATCAGAGTTTCAGGGAGCAATTTCTTTACTCTTTGGAGAGAAGGAGGATGAAAGGAGACGTGACTGAGCTATGCAAGATATTAAGAGGAATAGATAGAGTGGACAGCTAGCGCCTCTTTCCCAAGGCACCACTGCTCAATACAAGAGAACATGGCTTTAAGGTAAGCGGTGGGAGGTTCAAAGGGATTAGTAGAGGAATGTTTTTCACTCAGAGTGGTTGGTGCGTGGAATGCACGGCCTGAGTCAGTGGTGGAGGCAGATACACTAGTGAAATTTATGAGACAAGTGGATGGGTATATGGAGGAATTTAAGTTGGGGTGCTATATGGGAGGCAGCTTTTAAGTATTGGCACAACATTCTGGGCCGCACGGCCTGTACTGAGCTTTATTATTCTATATTCTATGTTCTATATTTCCTCGTTATTCTTCTTTCATCGGACAGCAAGAACCACCGTACGATGTTTCATGGTCGGGATGAGGGTGTGGGACTTCCAAAACAAAAGGTTTACCAGAAACGTAGCCTGGAATAAATTAACGTGTTCTTGGAGATAAAAGAAACTGATCTGACATCATAGAAGGTCGAGGGCAGGTAAGTTACCTATTTAAAATAAAGACAGACAGAATCTGTGTGAGGCCTGTTTTGTGTTGTCGGTGTCAGATATGGAAAGTCCGAGAGACTCGCGTCCACACGGACAACTAGATCTTCTCCAGATGCGTTGAGCTGCAGCTGCTTAGAGACCACGTTGGCGAACTGGTGATGGAGCTCGATGACCTTCGTTTGGTCAGGCGGTGTGAGCATTTAATAGCGACGAGCTATAAACAGGAAGTCACCCTGAACCACAGGCGACAGAGAAGTGGGTAACAGTCAGGAGAGGAAAGGGCAGGAAGCAGGTATACGCCGGAGTATACGACAGAGGCTGCCCCTCTTATCAACAAGTATTCCTGCTTGAGTACTGTTGCGGGGTGTGGGGTGGATAGCCAACCTGGAGGAAGCATCTCGGGCACAGAGTCCGGCCTTGTGGATCAGGCCGGAAGGGAAAGGAAGAGGATGGCAGCAATGTTAGGGGATTCTAAACGGTCAAGTTCAGATAGGCAATTGTGTGGACGCAGGAGAGAAACGCGGATAGTAGTTTGCCTCCCACGTGCCAGGTTTCGGGATGTTTCTGATCGCATCCCCGATATCTTGAAGTGGGAAGGAGAACAGCCAGAGGTCGTGGTACATATTGGTATCAACGACATTGGTAGGAAAATAAAGGAGGTCCTGACAATGGACAACAGGGAGTTAGAAAAGAAGTTGAGAAGCAGGACCTCAGACGTAGTAATCTCGGGATTACTACCTGTGCCACGTGACAGTAAGTACAGGAATAAAATGCGATGGAGAATAAGTGAGTGCTTGAGGGATTGGAACAGGGGACGGGTATTCGGATTTCTGGATCATTGTGAAGTTTTCTGGGGCTGTTGTCAATTGTACCAAAAGAACAGGTTGCACTTGAATCCGAGGGGGACCAATATCGTGGCGGCAAGGTTTGACTGCTGGAGAGAGTTTAAATTAAAATTGCTTGTGGGTGGTGGAACCGGACAGAAGTGACGGAGGACAGGGAGTTTGGCTCACAAGTAGAGGACGTTTGGAGACAGTGCGAAAGGGAAAGATTCTGAATGTTAAAAAGGCCTGAACAGATGGGGTATGGCAACGTTATTTCCCAGGGTAGGGGATTCTAGGTCAAGAGGGCACGACTTCAGGATTAAAAGACGTCCTTTTGGAACTGAGGTGATGAGAAATTACTTTCGTCAGAGGGTCGCAGATTTGTGGAACTTGCTTCTGCGAGCGGCTGTGGAGTCCAAATCATTGGCTGTGTTTAAGCTGAGACATAGATAGGTTCTTGAATAGCAAGGACATCAAAGGGTATGTGGTGAAGGCAGGCGAGTGGGGATGACTGGAAGAAATGGATTATCCCATGATTTAATGGGGAGCAGGCTCGGTGGGCCGAATAGCCTACTTCTGCTGCTTTATCTTATGGTCTTATGAACACCACTAATTGCAGACCATCAATTTGAATAAGTCTCTTGAACCACTACTCTCCGTCTTTCACGCGCAAGCTAGTTCTGAATTTCAACAGCCAATTCGCGGTGGACAGTATTCATCCTAAGCTTCTGGATTAGCCTCCTGGAAGGGATTTTGTTAATGAGTTTAGTAAAATAGATGTAGACATCATCCTCTGCTGTACCTTCATCAAAGTCTTTCATTTTCTTGTCAGAAAACTCAGTCAAGTTTTCAAGTCGGAACCTACTGCACACGAAGTCATGATGTCTCTCCATAATTAGGATCAGGCTTCCTAATGCAGATATATCCTAACCCTAAGAAGTTTCTCCAGCATGTCCCGAATAATGGACGTAAGACCTACCAGTTCGCTATATTTTCTCTTTGTCCCTTCTCACATAAAGGCATAACATTCGCTACTCATCCATCCTCTGTATCCTCGTCTGTGCTTAGGGAGGATATAACGATTCTGGTCAAGGCCCCAGCAATCTCGTCTCTTGGTTCACTCAAAAACCTGCACTAAATCTCATCAGGCCCCAGAATGTTTACAACTTTAAGGCCCTTTGCTCCCTCCTCCTTTACCTACAAATGCCCTAACATATTTATGCATGCAACGCTGTCGCCAAGTCCTCCATATCTTATTCCTTGTTAAATACTGAAGCAAATTAGTTGTTAAGGTTTTCACTTACATTCTGCATATCCAAGAAAATGTTCCCCTCTTATCCTTGTGTGGTCCTATTCTGTTCCTTGTTGTCGTCTTGTTCTTGATGTGTGTACAGAGAGCCTCAGGGTTCACCTTAATTCTACTAGACAAGGACTATTCATGGCCCCTCTTGGTTTTGGTAAATCCCTTTTTTAGCTTTTTTTGTCTTTTTCATAACTTTTATCTGCTGCATTTGATCCCAATTTCCAAAGAATGACATACTTTTCATTTTTCTTCTGAACTAAATTCATCACCGCTCTGGACATCAAAGCTCACATTTTCCTCCATCCCATTCTTTCCTTCAAACAGCAACCTGCTTTTTCGGTACTCTGTGCAATTGATCTCCATCCACGTCTGACGTAGATTTTTCAGAAGAAAAACATGTATTTCCAATTAACCCTTCTTGGTCCTGTGTAATTCCTATATCATTTGCACTTTCCCAATTTAAGAATCTCCCGCCCTTATCTAGAGCTGTGCTGAAGTTGAAGGAATTATGCTATCTGCTTTGTAGCTACTCACCCACTGAGGGGTCAGATAATTCAGCAGATGCATTACCCAACACCAGATAGTAGCATAATCCCATCAGTTTGATTGCACCCCTTCCTTTTCTTGAGTTCTATAAAATGGACTCAGTGTCTGAATCATCCACGGGGTCTTCCCTGAGTGCAGCTGTGATATTGTTCCTGCTTAGTAGTACAACTCACCCCTCTATTAACTCCTCCTCTATCTTTTCTAAAGCGTTCAAAGCCTGAGACATCAATCACCCATCCCTGCCCTTCTCCCAGCCAAGCCTCTATAATGGCCACAACATTGCAGTTCCATGCACATTTCCATGTTCTATGTTCATCACCAATACCCATAATACTCCTCACATTCAACGACACTCACTTCAAACTATCCATCTCATCATACCTGCTAATTTGAATTTTTCTGTCCATACTTTCCCTGATATTTAACCTTACGGCCGTTCCTTTACTTATCAACTTGGTCGCAGATCCAAGTTAAACTATTTTAAACCCTTCATGTGTACCGGAAATTAATCTCCAGGCCAGCATATTAATCCCCTACAGTTCAGGTATAGCTCATCCCTCTGCTACAGGTCACCCCTTGCTCAAAGGTTCCAGTGATCCAAGCTTGAAAGTCTGAACCATCTCCTCAGCCTCTCATTCATTTGTGTTCTCATCCCATTCCTACCGACACTAGCTTCTTGCACCGGCAGTAATACGAAGATTAATACCTGGATGTCCTTCTGTTCTCTCTCATTCCGATCTATATAAGCTCACTGTGTGGAGCCTCTTCCATTTTGACAATGACATTGGAGACAATACCGACCATGTCATCTGGCTGTTCGCTCTTCCCCTTGAGATTATCCTCCAGCCGCTCTGATGCATCCTGGACCGTAGCACCCAAGAAGCAACACATTATCCTGCGGTCTCCATTGTGGCCACAGTATCCCCTGTGTGTACACCAAGCTACAGAGTCTCCTTTCAGAAATGCGCTGTCAGAGGAACCACCAGGGTTTCTTCATCACGTTTTAAACTTAAAAGATGTCCGTAGAATTCGGTACAGGCAAACGTTTCCAAAAGTGTTAGTGGACTCAAGTTGACTGTCTGAGAAACTCGCTTAAAAACAGCTACACTCTTGACATTGAAGATCTCGGAGATCAGGCACACAGGCCAAGAGTTGAATGGTGGAAATCGAAGGTGACCGGAATCGTTTCATTCCAGAGACTTAAGACGATCTGAATGTTGCGTTCATTGGCCGCAAGATATTGTTCGCAGTGTACATGGCTGACAGGAGGAAAGAGACGATCTGAGAGCTGGGAGTTCCCGTGGTCAGAGTCAGGGCCACAGCGATGACAGTTACGTCTCTTGGACACTGAGCCCGAGTTCACTGCCAGGGGCTGAATGACACTTTCACCTTCCCTGTGATCATTTGGCAGAGGTATCGGCATACTATTAGACCAGTAAGATAGGAATGAATGTAAAAGGATCTAGTGCTTTCCCAGAGTATCTGCCAAATAAACCTTCCTCGGGCTTCCCGCCGAGTACATATATCGTAAATAACTGAAATTCTCAAAGCCACCGGCAATCATTACCTTATGGAGGTGGCAGAGTTTGTCATCGAAACGTTGGTTATAATCGACACCTGTACCCGGCCGGAGACCAAATATGAATGAATATTCTGATAGTATGTTTCTTGTGTGACTTTGTTTTCCCTGGAGCTGAGGAAGGTAAGAGTGATGTTTGAGATTTTGAAAGGTTGTAAACGTCATATGTGGATAAATAATAGGAAACCTTTCCATTAAAATCTGTAAGTTTCACTTCCATGCACATGTGAGGTGATGCAGGTGGAGAGTCTAAGCAGGGCCAGGTAGCTCTGCTGAAACTAGAGAAGCACAAGTTGCAGCACACATGAAGTGCTGTGTACACTCCTGGTCATTACACCACAGGGCCATACAGACACAGCAACATTAACGTTAGGAGAAGGAACCCCTACTCCGCTGTGCAAGTGCACTTTTCCATTCAATATTACACATTAATTGGATAGAACCCGAGCTTCATATTCCGATATACACACGGTAAACTTTCACCTCCTTGTTGGTCAGGTACCCACTAACAGCTGTCGGAAAAGTAATCATAACTATGTCCCCATTTCCTTTATGGTAAAAACAAGGTGCAAAGTCACAGGAATGATTAAGAAATCACAATGAAAGCCCGTACCACAGGTCTTAATGACAACAGTTATCGCACTGTTATGAGACGAGAAATATGAGATGAATCATTGGCCTCGCAATAGCGACCCAATGATTTTGCACCTTATGATTTACCTTTCCCTGCACCTGTTATACTTGATTCTGCATTTTGTTACACTTTTAGCTTGTACTGGCACAATGCACTGGATTGTTTATTTGACCCAGTATGCTAATACATCATCAAGAGGGGAGGCCTGTCTGGATTTGATATTCTGTAACATTTCGGATAGAACTTTGAGTAGTGAAGGCCGACAGGTATAGAATGAATCCCACAGTCTCGCTCTATACCAGAGACAAGCGGAAACAGGAGGTACATCGCAATCTTGTTATATACACCCTCCCCCTACTATTGTCTCCCTCCGATTCTGTCTTCATGTCTCTCACATCACGCTTCTATTTCTCTCGTTCTCTTCCCGCTATCCTGGATATATTCATCTCCCAATTTCTAGTACTTTTTGTTATTATTTAACCAGTTTTCCTATTCCTTTGCAGATTGAAACATATCTTTTCAACTTTCTTTTGACATTTGAATGATATGGGTTGCTCATAAAAGGCTATTACATCAGCGACATCACACACAAAATACTGGTGCAACTCAGCACAGTTCCTTGCCTTGCCTTGAGTCTCCAGCATCTGCAGATTGTCTCGTGTTTGTACATTAGCAACGTGTTCATTTTACCCGTTCCATTCTGATCTCGGTCTCTCGACTCTGTTTGGATTTGTATGCGTGTGTGTGTGTGTGTGTGTGTGTGTGTGTGTGTGTGTGTGTGTGTGTGTGTGAGAGAGAGAGAGAGTAATCAGGAAGAAGGAATCGGTCAGCGCCACTGGTCTCCTTTCTTTGATGAAAAACTAGCCAACAAAAGGATGCAATCTTTAAATGCATCTTCTTCGTGACAAAGCTCAGTCTTTGCATTTAAAGCTACTGGTCTTACTTCCTCCAGGGACACAGACGAGTAATGCCTAAGCATTTTGATGTATGTATTTCCAATTGCCCCAATATTTACATCAGAGACCATGGTGATGAAGTAAAGTGCGTCTTCACCGCTGCAGGATTTCAGCGAATGGGACTATTTCTTTGGGATTGAGCGGGTCGAGCAGCGTTCCTCCAGCGGTTTGTGATGTTCGGCTCTCTGTTTCTGGTCTGGTAGCAGCTGCACTGCATTTGAAAATACGGTGTCTATACAACCCGCGGAGATTATGCCAATTCAATGTTTGCATCTGTATGTGAGCGGTTGTCTGAGTTTCTTGCAACCATCACACCGCTAACCTGTTGTCACACTTTAGAAAATTCGCGGAGCTCCGTGCTCTAAGACAAAACTGCTGTGGATTTTTAATAACTATGTGCGGTATGACTAAATATAAAACAGTTGATGGAGAGGACTTTGACCTTGTTGATGTGTCAATTAAAACAAGCGACGTGGTGCTTCATAGTTATCAATACGGTGAATTGTATTCTGTTCAAATTGCATCAGACACCGTTGCAGATATGAGTCATCGAGATTGCTGCTGGTCGATGAATTCCTCTCCCCTGCTTCCCTGTGAAGATTCAATGGGAGGTGTCATGTCTGTCTGTGAGGTTATGTTGGACTGCGCTGTATCTGTTGGAATCAGTCAATGTTCTGTTGTAAAGTCAGTGAGTTTGCAAATACTGGAATAGGAAAAAAAATCTCGGGGAATAATTGAAAAACTAAGCCCCGATCAGCCTGGATGGAAAAAGAAACAGGTTAACACTGGTGTCAGGGGTCTCTCTGAGAACAGTTCTAATAAGAGACACTTTCATTGTTTTTCATATATTCTGCTGTGACTGGATGAGTGTTTCCAGCATTTCCAGTTTTTGTTTCGTCCGTCGGCTGTTCTGTCGCTGACAGGGATGGCCATTGAAGTTGATGATTGTCAGTTGGAAGAATCTCGCATTCGATGTCCGGATTTATTAATTTCATTGGAAAGCGCTGGTAGAAAATGTACTATCCAGTATTGACTCTGAGGAGGTAGTTGCACAGTTTTAGCATTCCGCTGTCACTTCAAATTCCGGTCATCAGTAAAGAATCCGTATTCAATTCTTATGACTTTATTTTACGGTGTGGACTCCTTATCTGTCTCGGCCAGCTCTGCGCCCTCTCTCGACCCTTCTATCCGCAAACGCAACAATATTACAGGATTCCCTCAAACTGCTGCATTGGCCTCTGCTTAGTATTTTCTCAACTTGCTGTCCCCTGTCTCTCTTCCAGTGAACTTGGTGGCGATTGTGATCCTGTCCCGGGGGAAGTGCGGTCTCTCCAAATGTGTCTCTCGCAACCTGGTGGGAATGGCAGCTGCCGATCTCCTGGTCGTTATCTCGGATCCGCTGCTGAACTGGACTGTTCTGATTTATTTTCCCCGATCATTCCTGTCCATCATTCCTGTGTGCAGTCTCGGTGGATGGTTGATTCCTGCGAGCACTGCGGCCTCAGTCTGGCTGACTGTCGCTTTCACCGTCGATCGATTCGTGGCTATTTGCTGAGAGAAGCTGAAAACAAAATATTCTACCGAGAGAACGGCGGCTTTGGTTTTCGGGACAGTCAGTGTGCGGCCTGTCTGGAGGCTGTCGCCATGTCCTTTGTGTACGGGCCTGGATAAATAATTGATGAAGTTCCCTGGGATTGTGTTCCTTAAGCGAGATTCAAAAACTCTCCCTCATTGGCGGCATTTGAGATGTTTCACCGCATATTAACCCCTTGTGCCCCATTCTTTCTGATTTTGCTGTTCAAAATTCTGACTGTAGCGGATTCTAGCGGCCAATCGAGTCCGCACGGGTCTCCCGGGACAAAAGAGAGGAGAAAGTGACAGGGACCGGGAGATGGAGAACCAACGCAAATCCATCGTTTTGCTCTTCAGCGTAACCGGTAGTTTCATATTCTTGTGGGGGACAATGGTGGTATTTTCTATCTACTGACGGATTTCAATGAGTTTTGTTTGTTTTTTTCTCACGGATCTCCGTTACGTGGCAGACCTCACATCTGGAATGCTGCAGCTTCTGAGTTCCTGCACCAACACTTGTATTTACGCCGCGACTCAGAGCAAATTCCGAGGGGAACTAAAAAATGCTGTGAAATACCCACTGAATCGGATTTTGAAACTCACGAATCGTTAGAAATAAACGTTGTAAAGTTTTAAAATTCAGCTGCCTTCATGCTTCCTATTCCATCCCCCCATTTGTCAGTAAATGGAAACAATGTGATAAAGAGAGTTAGAAAACAAACACAGGAAAACCGGCAGATACTCGAAATACAAAACAACATACACAGAATCAGATTCTAATGAAAGGTCACGGCTAGAGAACTCAGCAGGCCAGACGGCATCCAGGGAAAAGCGTAAACTCTCGACGTTTCGGGTCAAGTCCCTTCATCAGAGTTCAGACACCTGTTCACTCTTTTACATTTTGTGTGTGTTGCCTTTGAGCTGTTTACAGCTGATCCCGACGGCATCACTGGCCTCACCATGCTGGAGAAATCCCTTTTTCTCCTTCCGACCCGCTCTGTTTATTTGAAGATTGAGGCGAACCTGTTACCTCTGCTTCCCGGTTCTGACTGAACTGCCTGAACTTGGAGTATTACTTCGTCTGTATGAAGCACTCCTGCTCCCGTCTTTCCCTGTCCTTTCTTTCACTTTCCTTTTCTCCTCTTTCTCTAACTATGAGTTCTTCCTCTCTCTGACACGTTAAACTGAAAAGCCACGCTGTGAACCAGGAGAGTGAATATTGAACAGGAAATGTCCTCAACGAGGAGGATCGACCAGTATCCCAGGACATTTTATGCATACACTGAAAACAATAGTAAACTGGGGAGAGGGCAGGACCACTCAAAGACAAAGAATGGAGATTATTGCTGGAGCAAGAGTTAGAATGCGTGGAAGAAAATAAATACTGTGCATTCACCGGTGGTCACTGAGGAGGAGGAGATGGAGGAAAGCGAGATCATGAACGGGTATGATGACATTATCGGGCTTTTAGATATTAAGGGGTTGTTGAGTTTCTGAAAGAGTATTGACGTGGTAAATCATTTTGAGCGATTTAGTCTATTGAGGGGCACAGGCAACATGCAGGTAAACACGAGGTTTAAACTGACATCATGCTCAACACACACACAGTGAGCTGAAAGGATTGCCACTGTGCTGTACATCCACTGTTTATTGGTCAATGACTTGAGGTCCAGTGGTCAAAGGACAAAGGGGTATGGGATGAAAAGTTAATGTCTTCTCTAATTGTGGTTCTCATCTGTGTTGCGGGGACAACCAATCAGTGTTCAAAGAGGAACTGGACATGACCGTCAGGGGAAATAACTTGCCAAGCTGTTGGAAGAGAGTGGGGATCGAGTCAATGGGAATGATGTACAAATAGCTATGAAAGAATTGATGGTTTGAATGGTCTACCGCATGTCACAATTATCCTGTGCCCACTAGTGATATCAAAAACAGTCTGGTCTGCAATTCATGGACACTATGAAACACCGCCCTCCCAATGTACACCTTTCAGGATGTTACTGAAGGTTGAGAAAGGAAAAACTTGAGATTTTGTGTGTGCTTCATTTTCCAAAGGTTTTTCTTACGAAAACAGAAAGAGGGACGGAAATGTAGGCAGGTTATGAGAAGTTGGAAAAGCAACCGAGTGGTGTGTGACCATAATTTCCCCAATATTGACTGAGATTCTTCATACAGAGGCTGCGGGCAGCCAACTTTCTGTTGTCCTCGAGAATGTTACAAGCATTTCCAGCCAACGATATGCAGGTTTCTATCCAATTTAGCATATCATTTAAATTTTGACATACTTCTATAGATATACGATGGATAATATCTTGACTAGTTGCATCATGGTCTGGTTTAGAAAAATCAAAGCCATTGACTGAAATAACCATTCCATCACACCTAAAGCCCTCCCCGCCACTGAGAACATCTACAAGAGGCACAGTCACAGGAAAGCAGCATTCATCATCAAGGAGAGCATCATCCAGGTGATGTTGCCTTCTCGATAGTGTCATCAAGAAGGAGTTACAGGAGCCTCAGCTCCCAGAACAAAAGTTTCAGTAAAAGCTATTGCCCCCCAAACGTCAGGACTTTGAAGCAGAGGGAATAATTTCACCCACTGCAACAATGAACTCACATTCTAAATATCTGTTCTCGGTATTCACTTCGTAGCTATTACCATTTTGTTTTGTTCTGTTTTATTTACACAATTTGTTGTCTTAGACGTATCTGTATTTTGGTGTTTTGTCCGTCTTAGCTGTGTGGCCGCATACAACCTTAGGGGAGTCTTTAGGGGCTTTCCTAAGACGATTTCAGCTGGTGACAATCCCGTTTTTACTCAGACGGGGGGTGAGGGGGGGGGGTGGCTGTCATATGGAATAATGCAAAGGGGAAAATACCGTTATCCAATTAAGCCCCTTTCCTCCGTAAGTGTCGCCAAATTGTTTTTTTTTTCAACGTACCATCTGCCCTTTCCACTATACTGGCCGCCTGGGAATGGTGAAAGCAATGTTTTTGAATAGATAAGGTATTGCATACTTCCTCATGTAATTTTGCTACAAACTCTGGACCTTTATCTGAGCTCAATATTTCTGGTAACCCATACCAGGGGATCACTTCTCGCAGCCGTATTTTAGCTGTATTATTCGTGGCAGGGATTGGCTCGATCCATCAAAGAAGCATATCTACAATCACTAGGCAATATTTATAATAATGCAGGAGAGGTAGTTCAATAAAACCAATTTTCAAACATGCAAAGGAGCCTCCAGTTGAGACCTTTCCCACATTGTTCTTTCAGCACATTAAACATGCTATTGCTTACTTTGCTGCCACTTGCTGAAATTTCGGATGCCACCATGTTTGCAGCAAACTGTTCAGCCTTCCCTCCTTTCCGAGATGAGTGCAAGTATAAATATAATCAAGGATGATTGGTAGAAATTATGGAGGGACGCAGACCTGTCCCGCAAGTGTGTAACAGAGGCCCGTCACGGGACCCAGCTTAGAGCCCAACTGTGACCATAATCTGCGTTCCTCTTCAGGGGCGATCCCCTGGAACGTACGTACGCTTCCGTTTGGCATACCTGTGCTGTCTGCGAGGCGCAGGGGATTTTGCTGGGACACCGATGGAACTATAATGTAGAATGTCTGAGCTGCGGCTATGGGATCCTCATTAGAAATGTCATTACTGGCGGAGATTTTATCAGACTGGCTTTTATAAGCGGAGCATTTGATAATGGCCAATGTTTTTGGAAGTTGCAAGGCAGTGAGGAGATTCCGTACATTGCTAATAGGATGCCCGGACGAAGTGAGGAAACCCCGGCCTTACCAAAGCGCTCCGTAGTTCTGAGCTACCCCGAAGGCGTATCGAGAATCGGTGTAGATGTTTGCACGTTTGTTGGCTGCGAGGATGCAGGGACGAGTGAGGGAAAATCATTCAACTTTTGTGCTGGTTCTATGGCTACCTGCCTGAGCACCATGTCACCTAATCTGTGCCTACAGCAGAGCCGGAACATCTAAGGCCTTGATGATAAGGTACGCGGATAGTTAAATAGGGGTATAGACTAAGGACAATGATTAGCCGATGATCAATTATCTTACATGTACCTTAGGCCACTGTTGCTGGACGAGCCAAAATAAACCTTACCCAGCAACAGGTGACGTATTAGACATTGTTCTCTGAGAATGCTAGGCATAACTAAATATGGGTATAGAATGACTGAAGAGACATCTTGAGGTATAACTAAATATGGGAAGGATAACGTAGGGGACAGAAACTTTGAGAGAAGTGGAGGTGTCAGCATAAGGAACTGATGTTATATCCGGGGTAGTTTTGGCAGAAAATAATTATGAATAATCGATGATGATTTTACATCTAATAGTATATTAGCATATAATCGAAACCATTGACGTGATCGAAACTATTCCAAAACTGTCGTAACTCGCGTTACTGTAAGAGTTCCTGCGTGTGGTCCTTGCGGGCTGTAGTGAGGAGTTGATTTCGCAGCACGCAATCGTGTTCAGAATCTGTTGAAAGCAGGGATGATGACGTTAGGAATGTGTTGGTTTTTAAAGTCAAGCAGCGAGAAAATGCCACCAGCGGGTTGCTCATTGAGGCTTCACTGGCTGCTTCCGCTTAGTGGAGTGGCGCACCTCCTCCACCACCAGGTGCCAGTGTTCGGTTGTAGTAGCCTTTTGCCAGGTAGGTTTCATCACTCCAAGGCCAAAGCCTCCTCTGCCCTGTTGGGCATAGTCCACTATGTCTAGAACTTCTTTCCTGTTGCTAGAGCAGGAGCAACGACTCTTATGATTGGGTCCCGAGATTTCTTGAGTGTCATTTCCAGCCTTGCTTTGGCACATTTGTATTCCTCCACCAGGCTAGAATTTGGCAGAGAAAGGTCTCCGTTCCGGTAAAGTCCTATGCTGCTCCGGCATTTTGGTAGCCCAGTGTTCATCAGCCTCTCCTGCCGATTTGCCTGAGACATAGTGACCTCATAGATGATAATTGGCCACATAAATCGGGGCAGCAGTCCAGACTGAGAGCACCAAATCTTCAACCTCCCTGGGAGAGCCGTGTTGTTGATTAGCTTGAGGCCACTGATTGTATCTTGCCTTAGTTGTTCCACCTGCTCGGTGGCTTTGAGGTCTGCGATGTACCAACGTCCGGTGCTTTGATGGGCTTCTCCAGGTCAGTTGGTATTAGCTTAACGTTAGGGAACTGGAGCAGGAGTTGGATGACATCCGGATCACTCGGGGGAATGAGGAGTTTATAGATAGTAGTTTCAGGGAGGTAGTTACGCCAAAGGAACAGCACACAGGTAATTGGGTTACCGTCAGACGAGTGAATGGGAAAGGGCAGGCAGAGCAGGGTTGATCTGTGGCTATTCTTCTCAACAAGTATACCGATCTGGATACTTTTGGGGGTTTGACGTACCTGGAACAAGCTGCGGCAGTTGGTTTCCTGGAACTGAGGCTGGTTCTACTGTGCAGATGGGAGGGTGAAAGAAGAGGAGAGCGGTAGTGATAGGGCACTCGATAGTTAGAATACAGAAATGAGGGTGTCTGGTCATGACAGATACACCCGGATGGTTTGTTGCCTCCCGGGTGCCAGGGTCAGGGATGTCTCTGATCGCATGCACAGCATTATGAAGTGGGATCGTGATCAGCTAGATGTCACGATACGCATCGGTACCAATGATGCAGCAAGAAAGAGTGAGGTGGTCCTGAAGAGTGAGTATAGAGAGCATGGTAGGAAGTTAAAAGCGGGATCTTGAAGGTGGTAATCTCAGGATTGCTACCTGTGCCAAGTGCCAGTGAGGGTAAGAATAGGATGCATTGTAGGATGAACATGTGGCTGAGGAACAGGTGTACGGGGCAGGGTTTCAGATTTCAGTATCTCTTGGACCTCCTCCGGGATAGGTGACACCTGTACAAGAGAGACGGATTACATCTGAAACACAGGGAGACCAATATCTTTTCAGGGAGGTTTGTTAGTGCTATTGGGGAGAGTTTAAACGGGATTCGCAGGGGGATGGGAACCAGAGTGCCAGAGCAGGTCGTGGAGAGGGGTGAAAATAAATTATGTTAAAATTTCATGCAAAGTCACAAATGGAAGGGTTATGTGTGATGGTAATAATCTTCTGAATAATGTCTATTTCAATGCGAGGTGTATTGTGGGGAAGGCAGACGAATTGAGGCGTGGATTGACACGTGGAATTATGACATTATAGCCATTAGTGAAACTGGGGGACAGGAGGGGAGGGACTGGCAGCTTAAAGTTGCAGGGTTCCGATGTTGCAGAGATGACAGAGGCAGAGTAATGAAGGGTGGGGGGAGGGTGGATTTGCTCGTCAGGGACAGTGTTTCAGCAGTGCTCAGGCAGGACAGATCGGAGGACCTGTCTACCGAGGCCATATGGGTGGAGCTGAGAAACAGGAAATGTATGACCACAATAATGGGATTGTATTATAGACCACCCATTAGTCAGCGAGAATTGGAGGAGTAAATCTGCCGAGTGATAGCTGACAACTGCAGGAAATATAAACTTGTGGTAGTAGGGGATTTTAATATTCCACATATTGATTGGGATTTCCATACTGTCGGAGGTCTAGGCGGGTTAGAGTTTGCAAACTGTGTTCAGGAAAGTTTTCCAAATCAATATATAGAGGTAACTACTACAGATGATGCAATAATATATCTGTTAGGAACCGTTTTAGGACAAGTGACGGAAATGTGTGTAGGGAAACAATTTGGCTCTGTCGGCCATAATACCATTGGTTTCAACTTGATCATGGATAAAGATAGATCTGGTCCTCGGGTTGAATTTCTAAGCTGGAAAAAGGCCAAATATGAAGAAATGAGAAAGGTTCTAAAAAGCGTGTATTGGGACAGGTTGTTTTCTGTCAAGGATGTGATTGGGAATTGGGAGGCCTTCAAAGGAGACATTTTGAGAGTGCAGAGTTTGTATGTTCCTGTCACGATGAAAGGCAAAGTGAATAAGAATAATAAAACTTGGCATTTGAGGGGTATTGGAAATTTGATAAAGAAGAAGAGAGAGATGAATGACGGATGTTGGCATCAAGGAGCAATAAGGTTCTTAAGAATAAAAGGTAAAAGAAAATACTTCAGAATGAAAACAGGAGGGCTAAAAGAAGACATGAGGTAGCTTTGGCAGTGAAGATGAAGGATAATCCTCAGAGCTTCTCCAGGTATATTAAGAGCAAAAGGATAATAAGAGATAAAATTGGTCCGCTTCAAGATCAGAGTGGTCGGCTCTGCATGGAACCAAAAGAAATGGGGGAGATCTTAAATGGTTTTTTCCATCTGAATTTACTAAGGGAACTGGCGAGGAGTCTATGGAAATAAGGCCAACAAGTAGTGAGGTCATGGAAACTTTTCAGATTAAAGAGGAGGGGGTGCTTGCTGTCTTGAGGCAAATCAGAGTAGATAAATCCCCAGGACCTGACAGAGTATTCCCTTGGACCTTGAAGGACACGAGTGTTGCAATTGCAGGGGGCATGGCAGAGATAGTAAAAATGTCGGTATCCGCAGGTGATGTGCCGGAGGATCGGAGGATAGCTCACGTTGTTCCATTTTTTCAAAAAGGCTCTAAAAGTAATCCGGGAAAATTATAGGCCGGTATGTTTGACGACAGTAGTGGATACATTATTGGAAGGAGAACGAAGTGATAGGATGTTCAAGCATTTGGACAGACTGGGACTTAATAGAAAAGGTCAGCATGGCTTCATGCGTGGTATGTCATGTTTAACAAATCTGTTACAGCTTTTCGAGTAAGTTACCAGAAAAGTGGATGAAGGGACGGCAGCTGATGTTGTCTACAGGGACTTCAGTAAGGCCTTTGACAAAGTCCCGCATGGGAGGTTAGTTGGGAAGATTCAGTCGCTGCGTATACATGGTGAGGCAGTAAATTGGATTACACATTGGCTCAATGGGAGAAGTCAGAGAGTGGTGGTGGAACATTGCTTCTCTGAGTGGTGACTAAAGGTGTACCACAGGGTTGCGTGCGGGGTGCATTGTTATTTGTCATCTATATCAATGCTCTGGATTATAATGTGGTATATTGGATCAGTAAATTTACAGATGATACAAGCATTGAAGATTTAGTGGACAGTGAGGAAGGTTTTCAATGCTTGCAGAAGGATTTGGACCAGCTGGAAATATAGGCTGACAATTAGCAGATGGAGTTTAATGCAGACAAGTGTGAAGTATTGCACTTTGGAAGCACAAACCAAGGTAGAACATAAAAGGTAAATGGTAGGACACTGAGGAGTGCAGTAGAACAGAGTGATCTGGGAATACAGATACATAATTCCCTAAAAGTTGAGTCACAACTTTAGGGTCGTAAAGAGAACTTTTGGTACATTGGCCTTTACAAATCAAAGTATTGAGTATAAGAGTTTCAATGTAATGGTGAGGTTGTAAAATACATTGGCGACACCGAATTTGGAGTATTGTGTGCAGGTTTGGTCTGTTAATTATCGGAAGGATATGAATAAGGTTGAACAGGGAGGGGGGGGGGTTCTTCTTCACCCAGCGAGTGGTGGGAGTGTGGAATGAGCTGCCAGTTGAAATGGTGAATGCAGGCTCAATCACCCCGGCTGTAGCCCACCTCTGCAGGTCCAAGCTGCACACTTCTACAAAAAAGTGAGTTGCATGCTCATCGACCGCTGAACTGAGAGTGCAAGTGTTGGAGGGAACTATGTTGAAAATAAATGTGCTAGGATTTCTAAAATTGACTCCGTCTACCTCATGCGACGAACTTATTAATCACCCCTCTTATTTCACAGTTCTCTACACCACATTCCAGACCAGTTAGTAGCGGTAGTGCCAACCGGTGTTTATCCGAACCCCACCCGATTTCATCACGCTAGGCAATTTTTCAAGGGCAAGGCGGAGACGTGTGATTGACATTGGATTAGACAACCAGCCTCAGAATAGACCATCTTCGTTTTCTGGGAAAGTCGGTCAGTGTGGTTGGCAGGCGGGAATGCGAATAGATGGGCATACCCACAGACCAGTGGATGTGCGGAGTGTTTCTTTGACTGACATCTGGCGGAGCCAATGAGGTACTGTGCCTCCAGGACGGTGCTTTGTCCCGCCATTCTCTCCCCCACCACACGCACTATGCTAATGTACCGGAGCTGCCGGTCGCTAGGACAATTGGCCGGGAATGACCCTTGGGAGATCAGGGGAAGAAGGCGAAGAGATGGAGCCCGGACAGGAAACATTGCGGACGCCATTGTTTAGTACTCAGTAAGCTGCTTTATTAATGAACTGAAGCACCGATGTGACCGGATATTTCACGGCGCTGATCACCTGCTCCCTGAATTTTGACTGACTGAGCACATAAATAAATGTATTCGTGCAACAGCTGAAATTCCTGAGCAAAAAACCGACGGAATGAAAGGTCCGTTCAGAATCATTGAAATTGTAGCCGTTCCCTGAGACCTGATAATATATGACATTTACAACGTGTGTTATCCACAGGAGGATAAAGCTGCCGGATAGTGTGAAGAGTAAAACCACAGACCTCCTCCTGCTCTCCAACTCCGGGTCATTGCCGTTTTCCCCCTCGCTCTTACCCTTCAGCACCTGACGAACCCGACTGGCCACTAAAATGTGCCTGGCTGTCAGAGCGTTGAGCAGCAGGATCCCAGCGAAAGGGAGGAACGGAGTTAAAACTGTAAAGAGCCAGTCGTATGCTACCCACCTGGGGTCAGTGAAATAATTGTCTATGAGGGTACAGAACCACGGTACGTTGTCAATGATCATCCTGGGCTCCAGTGTGAAATATTGCGGAACGTTTTTCAGACAGAACAGTACGCTGGTTGTTGTTAGAACCACAGCCGCAGTTTTCCCGGTGCAATATTTTGTTTTCAGTTTCTGGCAACAAATGGCGACAAACCGATCAAAGGTGAAAGTGACGGTAAACCAGACAGAACAGTCTGTGGCCGTGAACGACAGTGCGTCAATAACACTGCACACAGGGGTGATGTTCAGAAAATTCTTCGGGAAATAAAACCTATTGATTCGATACAAAATAACTTCCGTGACAACGGTCAGTAGATCCGCCGATGCCATGGCCACCAGGTAGCGAGTGGTGCAGGTAGATAGGCCGGTCTTTCCCCGGGACAGAATCACAATCGCCACTAAATTCACTGGAGAACGGGAAAGGTGGAAAAGGAGGGAGGGGGAGTGAGAGGTGTAGAGAGAGGGAGAGGGAAAGAGAGAAAGAAAGAAAGGAAGATAGAAAGAAAGAGAGATAGAAAGAAAGAAAGAAAGAAAGAAAGAAAGAAAGAAGGAAGGAAAAAAAGAAAGAAAGAAAGAAAGAAAGAAAGAAAGAAAGAAAGAAAGAAAGAAAGAAAGAAAGAAAGAAAGAAAGAAAGAAAGAAAGAAAGAAAGAAAGAAAGAAAGAAAGAAAGAATGAAATAAAGAAAGGAAGAAAGAAAGGAAGAAAGAAAGGAAGGAAGAAAGAAAGAAAGAAAGAAAGAAAGAAAGAAAGAAAGAAAGAAAGAAAGAAAGAAAGAAAGAAAGAAAGAAAGAAAGAAAGAAAGAAAGAAAGAAAGAAAGAAAGAAAGAAAGAAAGAAAGAAAACGAAGAAACATAGAAGAAATTAAGGCGGAAAGGAAGAAAGGAAGATAGAAAGAAAGGAGGAAAGGAGGAAAGAATGAAAGAAATAACTGTTTCAGGAGATCATACAAAATTATTTACTAGAAACAATGGTATCTGACTGAGACTCCACAGGGAGACGAAAAACAGGACCAGGTTCACACTGATCAAAGCGCAGAAACAGTGAACTTCAAAAGTTAAACCCTCGCAGGGAAATCTTCCCGGAGAGCTGCCTGTGCCCAGCACGGAAACAAATCTGAAGAAGGTGTTATTTAAAGGCAAGAACAACGTTCGATTCAATCCCGGGAGTTCGATAAGAGTCAGCGGTTTAGTTCTGCTTCTCATCTGAGATGAACAATTAGAATGTTAAATTGACAGGATTAATATCGCTGACGGATATTTGAACAATATACATCAAGTTGGAAGCTTGAAAAATGATGATCAATAGAGTCACACAGGTTATCACACAAAAATACCAAACTTGAATCGCTCTGTTCACTCACCGGGAACTCCAATGACGGTAATGACCACGTACAATATTTTCTCCACATTCTTGTACCTATCCAAAATTGTAGACATTTCCTCTATCCAGTGAGCTTCTCGCCTGTGCTACAGGCGTTCTCTCGGAATTAAATCTTAGGGCTGCACATGCCAGGCGTTTTTAATAACAATTAGCGACTCCACAGGGACAATGTCAGCAGATTCAAAAATAAAAAAATATATTTGATATATTTACAAAACGATTACATCAGACAGTTGCAATTCCCGCGTTGTCAGGCCATGATTAAATTAATGGATGTTTAGAATTTTGTCTTAGTTAGTTTCCCCCAGCGAAGGTGACTGGACCTTCCGATATGCAATCTCAATTAAATGTACTTCCAGTGTACAATACATGTTTCAAAGGAAACATTTGTCAAACACAGAACATTGAAGTAAATATGTCATTGCAGCTTGTGAAAGAGTATTGGATCACCTACAGTTGCCATTCTCCTCAAGAGTATTAACTCCTGATGTAGTTTGAATTTCGGGGGACTCTTCCAAGAGTGTCTTCAAGAAAATGTCAGTTTGTGATAATGAATAAACACTTCTATACTCGTTAAATCCTGCAGCTGGTTCCATGGCTCAGTCACAGTAAGAAAACTTGTGAGCTGGTCCAGGAACCACCCGTAACTCTACGACATGCCAATCAAACTCAACAGCCACGTGGGGGCGTCGAGAATGTTTTAATTATAGCACCCTGTAAGTGTCAAAGAACACGGCGGAGAGTTTTGGAGATGGATAAGTAAGTGTGTGTGTGTGTGTGTGTGTGTGTGTGTGTCTGTGTGTGTGTGTGTGTGTTTGTGTGTGTGTGTGCGCGTGCGTGAGAGAGAGAGAGAGAGAGAGAGAGAGAGAGAGAGAGAGAGAGAGAGAGAGAGAGAGAGAGAGAGAGAGAGAGAGAGAGAGAGAGAGAGTTATTGTCTGTCTCTGTGGCTTAGTCTGTCAGTGTGCTTCTGTGTATTAGTGTGGGCAGACCCATTGACTCTACCTGATTATACACATGTCCATCTCCATTTCGGTTCATCTGCCTGGGTTCAGTTCCTTCCCATCTGTTTCCGCAAACTACAGATGCTCTCGAAATCTCATTTCATTCACATCTCAAAATGGCTGCCTGAAACAAAGAACAACAAGAACAGAGGTTGAAAATTAATTGGCAATTATTATTACCGTATGTACTACTGAAACGACTTTCAGATTGGCCAGAGCTCCAAATCAGTAGAACACCCTCTCAAGCACATTGGCTTCTGCCAGAGCAAGAATCATTTCAAATTGTTCACAAAATGGCTGCTCCACCTGTGAAAATGTCTAGAACAAATGTTCAAAGTGAAATTATTATTTAGGTATCTCTTCATAAACAGCATTTATAGAGGTGACACCTCTAAATACTAAGAACCCTGAAATACAAGCGTACCTCCAGATCAATGGCATGCTCCAAAACCATGGATTCCCCAACATCCGTGTACACGGTCGAATCCGCTGACAATCCCAAAACTCTGCACACACCTAAATCCGTGTGCACACACAAGTCAGTGTGCCCTCACATCCTCTGACCCCGTAATACCGAATATTCCATAACAAGCATCCCTTATTCTCGACAACCGCAGAAAATCAGCGCATATTCTCAAATCCGTCACAGTTCACAAAATGACTGTCCTTAAGAAAAACAAGAACAGGGCTCAAAGCTCTCATTACATTTATTATTAAAGTCTGTTCAAACGGAATAACCGTGAGATTTGACGCATCTCCAAATCAGCCGGCCTCCCAAGTCAGTTTTCACCACGAATGCGCAAACACACCCAGCTCTGCGAATACCTGAATACCAGTGCATATACGCCAACTGTGTTCACAGATAAAGCCGCACTCAGTCCTGAAATCGGTATGTACCCTCGAAGCAACAGACACGGCAAAATCCCTGTGTACGAACATATTCGCCGCCATACCCCTAAATCGGCGCACAACCGATTTTAGATCTGAGAACTCCGAGGTGTCACCGGCGGGTTCTGCCACCAAGAACAACAAAGCCGATAGGGAGCTGGATATACCGATCAGAAGAACTAATCAGAGGGATGCTGCCGAACATGCTCCCTGGAAACAGCGATTAGCCTGTATTTTATGTACAACTATGTTGACGGGAGACACTTCAAGCAGGTGTGTAAAGAGCTGAGAAACCTTCCGAAAGTGAGCCCAATGTTATTTGGGCAAGAAGGGAAGTCGGAAAACATTAGAGATATCCAGTGAGGGAACGGCCTGGCGTCTCGATTGGAACACTTTATCAAGGAAAACGCTTGAAGACAAGAAATCCTATTCCTGAAGCCTTAGTGTGGGAAAGCTCTACGTATCACTACGTATCGACGGTATTTATGCTATAGTTGGCGCGTGGCCAAGTGGTTAAAGCTTTTGTTTACTTACCTGATGGTCACTAATTACTTGGCTGAGGATTGCGTGTGTGTCCTTGAGCAAGGTACGTAACCAAGGGGAGACTTGCCGGTCTTCCATCAAAAATAATCCTTGCCCAGCCTGACCCCGTGGAAACTTTCCAATGTGCAAATTCACGGTCTATGGATACTAAGGGAGGCCTACATTTATGCTGTAAACATACTTGACACATGTTCTCGGTTTACTCTGCTGTGCAACCGGTACTTGAAGTATTTACCATTGATGCCAAATACTAGAAATCTGGAACTCTGGGGCCAAAGTACTGACGACTACCAAACTGATGGTTATTCGTTGTGAAAGCTGAAGATTTCCGAGGCAGATGTGGGAGTAGCTGAGTGTTGGATTGTCCAGATCCCGTCAATTCTTGTGGGACCAGATACTTCTATCGTGAGGAGGCTAGTGGGAACCTGCAAGGAGAAAGCTGGAGAGACCTCTCTGAACACCTTGTCCTTTCACCTTGTGTTTAGAACTTCTTTTCAGGAAGTGAGTTGCCGTTGTCGGCTGGGCGATGAGCGCAAACGAGGCGATATATGGTGCACCCAGTCCAAACCCGTTGTGTAACGGCCTGGGGAAGTGGCGGGTAGCACCAAATTTCCCGGAAAATCCAATGGATGCTCCGGATAGCCACAAAGTGAATCGCTTACCTGCTGCGGTACTGGTGTGGACGGAACTGCAAAAGCCGTAGGTTGCACAGGTGAACAGTATGACAGTGATTGTCAGGAACAAATTGGGGAGGGAGTTCACGCCCAGGCGGGGAAAACCGATGGCATAGTTTTTTCTGGTGACTGCAATATCAAGTTTTCCTGTGTGAGACGTGGGAGGGAAGCCTCCTCCTGGAAAGGGAAAGTTGACAGCGAGGTGATTCAACTTTGGTGACTCCGCGACACATGGAGTTGGAGGAGAAGATTGGCAGAGTCGTTGGTGCAGTTCGAAGAGGTCTTTTCTAACAAACAGTTTGATGCGGGAAGTTCCAAAGGTACACACCACACCACTGAGTGAATGAGTACACCTCTTTCAGAGGAAGGTCTCGGCGACTGGCACCCGCTGAAGTGAACGGCGTTTTGAAGCATTTACGGGAGTTGAAGAATGCTAGAAGCCAGGTGCTTCTACGAGTCCGCCATCGTGGTGGGGGGGGGGGGGGGAGAAGAACGGCAAGCTACGGAGGTGTATTCACTAGGGGATTCTGAATCAGTCCCTAGCCAGTGTTCCAAAGATCTTCCAAAGATGGAAGATGCACATGCATGCTTGAGTGGAGCGAAGAAGTGCAATGTGCTGGACCTGAGGAGTGGGTGTTAGCAGAAACCCATGAGTGAAGCTGGCAAGGACATGATGGCCTTCGTATGTCCACTCGGATTCTTTCGGTTTAAAACGATACTCGTGTCATATCAGGAGCACCAGCCATTTTCCATCGGTTCAAGCACAAACCGATGGGGAACATGAACTTGCTGGAGGTTCTGGTGTAGCTGGAAGATGTCATAGTATTCATGTCCGCTTTGGAGGAATGATGCGAGGCTTCTGAAGGTGCTGGGCCAGCTGAAAGCTGAATGGTTAAACATGTCACTGGGTCTGCCAGCTATGTTGAGCACATTGTCTCATGTTATAGGGTAGTTTTGTAGGCGGCGCGGCACACGGCAGCAGCAGACTTTCGGAACTAGTGCTACTTTAATTTAGTTTATTAAAAAATTAATTTTAAATTGAAATTTCATTTTAAGGCGCAATCAAGGTTTAGGGCAATGGATAACAGAGCGACTATCTACCATCGCCGGTTACTGCTACAGTACAGAGTTCGCCCAAAAACAAACCTTCATGAAAATCTGCGGGTTAGATTGCACGACCTCAGCTTGCTGATGGAATTGGGCCTGCAGTCCTCGAAGTCGCCTGAAGCCGGTGGACAGAGTTGGGGACGGCGTAGGCGGTGTGTGAAGAAGCGGAGACGAGGCGAGCGGGCAGGAGTCCGTGCCAAGAATAAAGTAAGCCCTAGCCGGCCGGGCCTCCCGTCCATTCTGATCTCAAATGGACATTAAATTTTCTATATCTGTGTCAACGAAATATTCGGAGGGAGGATACAGAAACTCCTTGAATCCCGGGTGTAGCCATTCAGCTGATTTTTAAGTAACAGACTTTCCTCCAAACCACCAAACCATCGGACTGCTAACCTAGTGACCTCTGCGGTGCCTATTGTCTTGTTTATTATTTAGTGTAATGCTTGCTCAGTTCTGTGTAATTTATGGAGTCCTGGGCAGGTCTGTAGTCTAGAGTAATTTTTGTGTTGTAGTTTTGTACACGTAGATCAGTTTTCTTTTTGTATTGTTCATGTAGCACCATGCTCCTGAAAAACGCTGCCCCGCTTTTACTGTGTACTGTACCAGCAGTCATGGTCGAAACGACAAGAAAAAGCAACTTGAACTTGAACTTGAAATTGATTAGTCAAAGATAGCGACAGGTACCACATGGCCAAGGCCAAATAATTTTTAGCGCCCGAATTTCTTTCCATGAATTCTGTAGGTACTATCAACGGTTACTGAAGAACTATCCAAGCGGAGTCTGTCTTTGAAACAAATTCAGTGTACTAACTCTCCCTTAGAGAAGAAAGGCAGAAGCGTGAAGCAGAAGATGGTAAATATTATCTTAGTCCTTCTGCGTCTTTTAGAGCAAGTGGGGATACAATATCTGAAGAGGCCTTTCAGTTGCTGAATGCGCTGCTGACGAAAGTCTTGAGGAAACGCCCCTCTCCCGCAGTTTCACATCTGTCAGAACTGCATGAGGCTCGATGAAATGGATGACTGGATGACCTTCGACTCATAAGGGAGAATGAGGCAGTCACAGATAAGAGCTACAGGGAGATGGTCAGATTTTGTCAGGGTCCGGTCCGGAATCACGTTCCGGGTTTTGATCCGGTCTGAGGTCTCCGGACTCCGGGTCGGCATTTGTCCCTCCCGTCACCCGTGATCTAGTTAAGACACTCTTGGTTCAAGGAGGCACACCTGTAAGACATTGAGCTGCAGGCGATTATAAGGGGCCTTGGGACTGGGACCAGGCGGGTGTTAGTTTTGATTCCGTTTCCCGTTCCTCCGCCGGCTCCGAACTCTCCCCTGCATTCTGTGATCCCGGGCTCAGATCCTCTCTTCATCATGCTTGTCTGCCCCCTGCCAGTACTGCCAAGTTGGTCCGCTCTCCAACCTTTCTTCCCATGCGCTGGTCCCGCTTCTCCGCTTGTTTGATTTGTTCGGGCGGTCGCACCGTCTGCCGGCCGTTTTCCGATTTTCCCGTTATGTTGACTGTTGTGTTGATCACCCTGGACCTATGTCCGCTCCTGTCCCTTGCCTCCGTCGGGCAGGTCCGGCTGACCTGCTGCTGCCCCGCAGTGGTCTGCCTGTTCCTATCCCTTGCCTCCGTCGGGCAGGTCCGGCCGACCTGCCGCTGCCTGGCAATGGTTCTGCTCCGTCCTCCGCTTACGCCCTAACTCTGGGATTGTATCCCGCACCCGCCTACGGGTTCGCGCCTTGCCCAGTCCTCCGGTATTTCCGCCTGGGGGAGTCCCTACCCGGGATATATGCGACTCGCACAGGGAGGGCTCTCCGCCAGCTTATCAAGCCTGCCTGCCTGAACCCCGGGAGCCTATCTACCTGAGCTCGAACTTCGGGAGCTCGCCCTGCTCTGCCTGCCTGAACTCTAACTACCTGAACCCCAGCTCTGCCCTTAAGTGCCATGGCAGCCCCGTCCTGTCCTCCCCCTAGAACGTCAGTGACTCCGTCCTGCGTTTGTGTCCATCCGGCCGCGTTCCTGACAGTCCTAGTCTGCCTGAAGTAGCTCCTTTGGTGATAGTCAGTGTGAGGAAAGCGAAGCTGAGTAGACAGGTATTGCGGAGCCCCACTGTAGCCATTCCCCTGAATAATATATATACCGTTCTGGATACTGTTGGCAAGGTCGACCAACCCGGAGTGTCTCTCGGTGGCAGGGCTTCCGGCAATGAGTCTGACCCTGTGGTGCAGAAGGATGGGACAGAGAAGAGGAGAGCTGTCGTCATTGGAGACTCTGTAGTCAGGGGAGCAGACAGGAGATTTTGTGGACGTGAGAAGGACACCCTTATGGTTTGTTGCCTCCCGGGTGTCAGGGTCCGGGATGTCTCTGACCGGGTGCATGACCTCCTAGTTTGAGATGGAGAACAGCCAGAAGTCGTGATACATGTTAGTACCAACGACATAGGCAGGAAAAGGGATGAGGTCCTGAAGTGTGAGTTTCGGGAACTAGGCAGAAGGCTGAATAACAGGACCTCAAGGGTGGCGTTCTCACGAGTGCCGCAGTGCTACCTGATCGTGATGGTAAGAGTCGGAGGAAATGGCAGTTGAATGTGCCTGAGGAGTTGGTGCAGGGGGCAGAGTTTTAGATTTTTGGATCATTGTGATCTCCTCTGGGGAAGGTGGGACCCGTACAGATTGGATGGGTTGCACCTGAACTCGAGGAGGAGCAATATCCTTACAGGTGGCCTTGATAGCATTGTTCGATAGGCTTTAAACTAATTTGCAAGGGGCTGGGCCCCGGAGCGATAGAGCAGTGGAAGAAGTGCATGGAGTAAAGCCACATCTAACATATAGAGAAACTTTGAGGGACGAGAAGCAAAATAAAGGGTGTAAAGGTAGTAAGGTAGAAGAGCTAAAGTGCGTGTAATTCAATGCAAGAGGCATCTGTAACAAAGATGATGAACTGAGAGCTTGGATACATATATGGAATTATGATTATAGTGGCCAGTCCCCCTGGTTGCAGTAGGGATACCGAAGAGCAGATTGAGAGGCAGATTTTGGAAAGGTGCAAAAATAAAAGTGCCGTTTTCATGGGTGACTTTAACTTGGCATATGATTAGTTGCAGTCTTTTAGACGATGCAAAGGTTGTTAAGTGTTTCCAGGACGGGTTCCCGTCACAGTATGTTAACAGACCTCCTGAGGAGAATGCCATACTAGATCTATTATTGGGTAACGAACTGGGTCTGGTCACAGATCTCTCAGTGCGTGAGCTTCCTGGGGACAGTGACCACCGCTTCCTGGCCTTTAGCATTATCATGGAAAAAGATAGAATCAAAGAGGAGAGGAAAATGTTTAATTGGGGAAGGGCCAATTATGAAGCTGTAAAGGTAGAACTTGCGGCTGTGAATTGGGATGATGTTTTTGCAGGAAAACATAGTATCGACATGTGGTCGATGTTTGAGGATCTCTTGCAGGATGTTAGGGATATATTTGTCGCGGTGAGGAAGATAAAAAATGGTAGGGTGAAGGAACAGTGGGTGACAAGTGAGGTGGAAAATCTAGTCAGGTGGAGGAAGACAGCAGGCATGAGGTTTAGGAAGAAAGGATAAGATCAGTCCATTGAGGAAGATTGGGTAGCAAGAAAGGAGCTTAAGAGGGGCTGAGGAGAGCAAGAAGGGCTATGAGAAAGCCATGGCGAGTAGGGTAAAGGAAAACACCAAGGCGTTTTTCAATTATGTAAAGAACAAAGGATTGCAGGAGTGCACGCAGGAAGATGTGCGTGGAGACTGTGGAAGTGAGAGAGTACCTGAATGAATACTTCTCTTCGGTATTCACCAATGAGAGGGAACTTGAAGCCGGTGAGCATAATATGAGTGAGGTTGATGTTCTCGAGCATGTTAATATTCAGGGAGAAGAGGTGTTGGAGTTGTCAAAATACATTAAGACGGATAAGTCCCTGGGGCCTGACGGGATATTCCCCAGGCTGATGAGGCGAGGCAAGAGATTGCTGATTCTCTGGGAGGATTTGTACGTCCTTGTTATCCATGGGAATGGTATCCAAGGATTGGAGGGAGGCGAGTGTTGTCCCTTTGTTTAAAAAGGTAGTAGGGATTCTCCGGGTAATTAAAAGACCAGTGAGCCTTACGACTGTGATGGAAAAGTTGTTGGAAAAGTTTCTTAGAGATAGGATCCATGGGTATTTAGAGGATCATGGTCAAATCAGGGAAGTCAGCATGGCTTTGTGAAGGGCAGATCGTCTATAACAAGCCTGATAGTTTTGATTTGAGCTGGTGATCAAATGAGGGTAGTGTAGTGGATGTGATCTACATGGATTTTAGTCAGGCTTTTGACAGCGTGCCACACGGTAGGCTTATGTAGAAAGTTAGAAGGCATGGGATCCTGGGAAGTTTAGTCAGCTCTATTCAGAATTGACTTGCCTGCAGAAAGAAAAGGGTCGTGGTGAACGGAATGCATTAGGATTGGAGGTTTGTGACTAGTGATGTCCCACAAAGGTCGATACTGGGACCTCTCCGTTCGGTGATATTTATTAAAGACCTGAATGTTAGGGTAGAAAGGTGGGTTGGCTAATTTTCAGTCGACTCAAAGGTTGGTGGTGTTGTGGATAGTGTAGAGGATTGTCACGGATTGCAGAGAGACATTGATAGGACCTAGAAGTGGGCTGTGAAGAAGTGGTAGATGGAGTTCAATTCGGTGAAGTGTGAGGTGGTACACATTGCGCGCTGGAAGGACGAACTCTGAGGCAGAGTACAATGTAAATGGCGGGATACTTGCAGTGTGGAGAAGCAGAGGGATCTGGGGGCAGTTAAGAAAGCTTATGGGATGTTAGCTTTTATAGGTCGAGAGATAGAGTTTAGAGTCGCGAGGTAGTGATGCAACTCTATAAAACTCTGGTTGGATCACACTTGGAGTACTGTGTCCAGATCTGGTCACCTCAATACAGGAAGAATGTGGAAGCATTAGAAAGGGTACAGAGGGGAATTAGCAGGATGCTACCTGTTTTAGAGAGTATGCATTATGATCAGAGTTTCAGGGAGCAATTTCTTTACTCTTTGGAGAGAAGGAGGATGAAAGGAGACGTGACTGAGCTATGCAAGATATTAAGAGGAATAGATAGAGTGGACAGCCAGCGCCTCTTTCCCAAGGCACCACTGCTCAATACAAGAGAACATGGCTTTAAGGTAAGCGGTGGGAGGTTCAAAGGGATTAGTAGAGGAATGTTTTTCACTCAGAGTGGTTGGTGCGTGGAATGCACGGCCTGAGTCAGTGGTGGAGGCAGATACACTAGTGAAATTTATGAGACAAGTAGATGGGTATATGGAGGAATTTAAGTTGGGGTGCTATATGGGAGGCAGCTTTTAAGTATTGGCACAACATTCTGGGCCGCACGGCCTGTACTGAGCTTTATTATTCTATATTCTATGTTCTATATTTCCTCGTTATTCTTCTTTCATCGGACAGCAAGAACCACCGTACGATGTTTCATGGTCGGGATGAGGGTGTGGGACTTCCAAAACAAAAGGTTTACCAGAAACGTAGTCTGAAATAAATTAACGTGTTCTTGGAGATAAAAGAAACTGATCTGACATCATAGAAGGTCGAGGGCAGGTAAGTTACCTATTTAAAATAAAGACAGACAGAATCTGTGTGAGGCCTGTTTTGTGTTGTCGGTGTTAGATATGGAAAGTCCGAGAGACTCGCGTCCACACGGACAACTAGATCTTCTCCAGATGCGTTGAGCTGCAGCTGCTTAGAGACCACGTTGGCGAACTGGTGATGGAGCTCGATGACCTTCGTTTGGTCAGGCGGTGTGAGCATTTAATAGCGACGAGCTATAAACAGTAAGTCACCCTGAACCACAGGCGACAGAGAAGTGGGTAACAGTCAGGAGAGGAAAGGGCAGGAAGCAGGTATACGCCGGAGTATACGACAGAGGCTGCCCCTCTTATCAACAAGTATTCCTGCTTGAGTACTGTTGCGGGGTGTGGGGTGGATAGCCAACCTGGAGGAAGCATCTCGGGCACAGAGTCCGGCCTTGTGGATCAGGCCGGAAGGGAAAGGAAGAGGATGGCAGCAATGTTAGGGGACTCTAAACGTTCAAGTTCAGATAGGCAATTCTGTGGACGCAGGAGAGAAACGCGGATAGTAGTTTGCCTCCCACGTGCCAGGTTTCGGGATGTTTCTGATCGCGTCCCCGATATCTTGAAGTGGGAAGGAGAACAGCCAGAGGTCGTGGTACATATTGGTATCAACGACATTGGTAGGAAAATAAAGGAGGTCCTGACAATGGACTGCAGGGAGTTAGAAAAGAAGTTGAGAAGCAGGACCTCAGACGTAGTAATCTCGGGATTACTACCTGTGCCACGTGACAGTAGGTACAGGAATAAAATGCGATGGAGAATAAGTGAGTGCTTGAGGGATTGGAACAGGGGACGGGTATTCGGATTTCTGGATCATTGTGAACTTTTCTGGGGCTGTTGTCAATTGTACCAAAAGAACAGGTTGCACTTGAATCCGAGGGGGACCAATATCGTGGCGGCAAGGTTTGACTGCTGGAGAGAGTTCAAATTAAAATTGCTTGTGGGTGGTGGAACCGGACAGAAGTGACGGAGGACAGGGAGTTTGGCTCACAAGTAGAGGACGTTTGGAGACAGTGCGAAAGGGAAAGATTCTGAATGTTAAAAAGGCCTGAACAGATGGGGTATGGCAACGTTATTTCCCAGGGTAGGGGATTCTAGGTCAAGAGGGCACGACTTCAGGATTAAAAGACGTCCTTTTGGAACTGAGGTGATGAGAAATTACTTTCGTCAGAGGGTCGCAGATTTGTGGAACTTGCTTCTGCGAGCGGCTGTGGAGTCCAAATCATTGGCTGTGTTTAAGCTGAGACATAGATAGGTTCTTGAATAGCAAGGACATCAAAGGGTATGTGGTGAAGGCAGGCGAGTGGGGATGACTGGAAGAAATGGATTATCCCATGATTTAATGGGGAGCAGGCTCGGTGGGCCGAATAGCCTACTTCTGCTGCTTTATCTTATGGTCTTATGAATACCACTAATTACAGACCATCAATTTGAATAAGTCTCTTGAACCACTACTCTCCGTCTTTCACGCGCAAGCTAGTTCTGAATTTCAACACCCAATTCGCGGTGGACAGTATTCATCCTAATCTTCTGGATTAGCCTCCTGGAAGGGATTTTGTTAATGAGTTTAGTAAAATAGATGCAGACATCATCCTCTGCTGTACCTTCATCAAACTCTTTCATTTTCTTGTCAGAAAACTCAGTCAAGTTTTCAAGTCGGAACCTACTGCACACGAAGTCATGATGTCTCTCCATAATTAGGATCAGGCTTCCTAATGCAGATATATCCTAACCCTAAGAAGTTTCTCCAGCATGTCCCGAATAATGGACGTAAGACCTACCAGTTCGCTATATTTTCTCTTTGTCCCTTCTCACATAAAGGCATAACATTCGCTACTCATCCATCCTCTGTATCCTCGTCTGTGCTTAGGGAGGATACAACGATTCTGGTCAATGCTCCAGCAATCTAGACTCTGGGTTCACTCAAAAACCTGCACTAAAACTCATCAGGCCCCAGAATGTTTACAACTTTAAGGCCCTTTGCTCCCTCCTCCTTTACCTACAAATGCCCAAACATATTTATGCATGCAACGCTGTCGCCAAGTCCTCCATATCTTTTTCCTTGTTAAATACTGAAGCAAATTAGTTGTTAAGGTTTTCACTTACATTCTGCATATCCAAGAAAATGTTCCCCTCTTATCCTTGTGTGGTCCTATTCTGTTCCTTGTTGTCGTCTTGTTCTTGATGTTTGTACAGAGAGCCTCAGGATTCACCTTAATTCTACTAGACAAGGACTATTCATGGCCCCTCTTGGTTTTGGTAAATCCCTTTTTTTAGCTTTTTTTGTCTTTTTCATAACTTTTATCTGCTGCATTTGATCCCAATTTCCAAAGAATGACATACTTTTCATTTTTCTTCTGAACTAAATTCATCACCGCTCTGGACATCAAAGCTCACATTTTCCTCCATCCCATTCTTTCCTTCAAACAGCAACCTGCTTTTTCGGTACTCTGTGCAATTGATCTCCATCCACGTCTGACGTAGATTTTTCAGAAGAAAAACATGTATTTCCAATTATCTCTTCTTGGTCCCGTGTAATTCCTATATCATTTGCACTTTCCCAATTTAAGAATCTCCCGCCCTTCTCTAGAGCTGTGCTGAAGTTGAAGGAATTATGCTATCTGCTTTGTAGCTACTCACCCACTGAGGGGTCAGATAATTCAGCAGATGCATTACCCAGCACCAGATAGTAGCATAATCCCATCAGTTTGATTGCACCTCTTCCTGTTCTTGAGTTCTATAAAATGGACTCAGTGTCTGAATCCTCCACGGGGTCTTCCCTGAGTGCAGCTGTGATATTGTTCCTGATTAGTAGTACAACTCACCCCTCTATTAACTCCTCCTCTATCTTTTCTAAAGCGTTGAAAGCCTGAGACATCAATCACCCATCCCTGCCCTTCTCCCAGCCAAGCCTCTATAATGGCCACAACATTGCAGTTCCATGCACATCTCCATGTTCTATGTTCATCACCAATACCCATAATACTCCTCACATTCAACGACACTCCCTTCAAACTATCCATCTTATCATACCTGCTAATTTGAATATTTCTGTCCATACTTTCCCTGATATATAACCTTACGGCCGTTCCTTTACTTATCAACTTGGTCGCAGATCCAAGTTAAACTATTTTAAAGCCTTCCTTTGTACCGGAAAGTAATCTCCAGGCCAGCATATTAATCCCCTACAGTTCAGGTATAGCTCATCCCTCTGCTACAGGTCACCCCTTGCTCAAAGGGTCCAGTGATCCAAGCTTGAAAGTCTGAACCATCTCCTCAGCCACTCATTCATTTGTGTTCTCATCCCATTCCTACCGACACTAGCTTCTTGCACCGGCAGTAATACGAAGATTAATACCTGGATGTCCTTCTGTTCACTCTCATTCCGATCTATATAAGCTCACTGTGTGGAGCCTCTTCCATTTTGACAATGACATTGGAGACAATACCGACCATGTCATCTGGCTGTTCGCTCTTCCCCTTGAGATTATCCTCCAGCCGCTCTGATGCATCCTGGACCGTAGCACCCAAGAAGCAACACATTATCCTGCGGTCTCCATTGTGGCCACAGTATCCCCTGTGTGTACACCAAGCTACAGAGTCTCCTGTCAGAAATGCACTGTCAGAGGAACCACCAGGGTTTCTTCATCACGTTTTAAACTTAAAAGATGTCCGTAGAATTCGGTACAGGCAAACGTTTCCAAAAGTGTTAGTGGACTCAAGTTGACTGTCTGAGAACCTCACTTAAAAACAGCTACACTCTTGACATTGAAGATCTCGGAGATCAGGCACACAGGCCAAGAGTTGAATGGTGGAAATCGAAGGTGACCGGAATCGTTTCATTCCAGAGACCTAAGACGATCTGAATGGTGCGTTCATTGGCCGCAAGATATTGTTCGCAGTGTACATGGGTGACAGGAGGAAAGAGACGATCTGAGAGACGGGAGTTCCCGTGGTCAGAGTCAGGGCCACAGCGATGACAATTACGTCTCTTGGACACTGATCCCGAGTTCACTGCCAGGGGCTGAATGACACTTTCACCTTCCCTGTGATCATTTGGCAGAGATATCGACATACTATTAGACCAGTAAGATAGGAATGAATGTAAAAGGATCTAGTGCTTTCCAAGAGTATCTGCCAAATAAACCTTCCTCGGGCTTCCCGCCGAGTACATATATCGTTAATAACTGAAATTCTCAAAGCCACCGGCAATCATTACCTTATGGAGGTGGCAGAGTTTGTCATCGAAACGTTGGTTATAATCGACACCTGTACCCGGCCGGAGACCAAATATGAATGAATATTCTGATAGTATGTTTCTTGTGTGACTTTGTTTTCCCTGGAGCTGAGGAAGGTAAGAGTGATGTTTGAGATTTTGAAAGGTTGTAAACGTCATATGTGGATAAATAATAGGAAACCTTTCCATTAAAATCTGTAAGTTTCACTTCCATGCACATGTGAGGTGATGCAGGTGGAGAGTCTAAGCAGGGCCAGGTAGCTCTGCTGAAACTAGAGAAGCACAAGTTGCAGCACACATGAAGTGCTGTGTACACTCCTGGTCATTACACCACAGGGCCATACAGACACAGCAACATTAACGTTAGGAGAAGGAACCCCTACTCCGCTGTGCAAGCGCACTTTTCCATTCAATATTACACATTAATTGGATAGAACCCAAGCTTCATATTCCGATATACACACGGTAAGCTTTCACCTCCTTGTTGGTCAGGCACCCACTAACAGCTGTCGGAAAAGTAATCATAACTATGTCCCCATTTCCTTTATGGTAAAAACAAGGTGCAAAGTCACAGGAATGATTAAGAAATCACTCTGAAAGCCCGTACCACAGGTCTTAATGACAACAGTTATCGCACTGTTATGAGACGAGAAATATGAGATGAATCATTGGCCTCGCAATAGCGACCGAATGATTTTGCATCTTATGATTTACCTTTCCCTGCACCTGTTATACTTTATTCTGCATTTTGTTACACTTTTAGCTTGTACTGGCACAATGCACTGGATTGTTTATTTGACCCAGTATGCTAATACATCATCAAGAGGGGAGGCCTGTCTGGATTTGATATTCTGTAACATTTCGGATAGAACTTTGAGTAGTGAAGGCCGACAGGTATAGAATGAATCCCACAGTCTCGCTCTATACCAGAGACAAGCGGAAACAGGAGGTACATCGCAATCTTGTTATACACACCCTCCCCCTACTATTGTCTCCCTCCGATTCTGTCTTCATGTCTCTCACATCACGCTTCTATTTCTCTCGTTCTCTTCCCGCTATCCTGGATATATTCATCTCCCAATTTCTAGTACTTTTTGTTATTATTTAACCAGTTTTGCTATTCCTTTGCAGATTGAAACATATCTTTTCAACTTTCTTTTGACATTTGAATGATATGGGTTGCTCATAAAAGGCTATTACATCAGCGACATCACACACAAAATACTGGTGCAACTCAGCACAGTTCCTTGCCTTGCCTTGAATCTCCAGCATCTACAGATTGTCTCGTGTTTGTACACTAGCAACGTGTTCATTTTACCCGTTCCATTCTGATCTCGGTCTCTCTACTCTGTTTGAATTTGTATATGTGTGTGTGTGTGTGTGTGTGTGTGTGTGTGTGTGTGTGTGTGTGTGTGTGTGTGTGTGTGTGTGTGTGTGTGTGTGTGTATGTGTGTGTGTGTGTGTGTGTGTGTGTGTGTGTGTGTGTATGTGTGTCTGTGTGTGTGTGAGAGAGAGTAATCAGGAAGAAGGAATCGGTCAGCGCCACTGGTCTCCTTTCTTTGATGAAAAACTAGCCAACAAAAGGATGCAATCTTTAAGTGCATCTTCTTCGTGACAAAGCTCAGTCTTTGCATTTAAAGCTACTGGTCTTACTTCCTCCAGGGACACAGACGAGTAATGCCTAAGCATTTTGATGTATGTATTTCCAATTGCCCCAATATTTACATCAGAGACCATGGTGATGAAGTAAAGTGCGTCTTCACCGCTGCAGGATTTCAGCGAATGGGACTATTTCTTTGGGATTGAGCGGGTCGAGCAGCGTTCCTCCAGCGGTTTGTGATGTTCGGCTCTCTGCTTCTGGTCTGGTAGCAGCTGCACTGCATTTGAAAATACGGTGTCTATACAACCCGCGGAGATTATGCCAATTCAATGTTTGCATCTGTATGTGAGCGGTTGTCTGAGTTTCTTGCAACCATCACACCGCTAACCTGTTGTCACACTTTAGCAAATTCGCGGAGCTCTGTGCTCTAAGACAAAACTGCTGTGGATTTTTAATAACTATGTGCGGTATGACTAAATATAAAACAGTTGATGGAGAGGACTTTGACCTTGTTGATGTGTCAATTAAAACAAGCGACGTGGTGCTTCATCGTTATCAATACGGTGAATTGTATTCTGTTCAAATTGCATCAGACACCGTTGCAGATATCTGACTGCGTCATCGAGATTGCTGCTGGTCGATGAATTCCTCTCCCCTGCTTCCCTGTGAAGATTCAGTGGGAGGTGTCATGTCTGTCTGTGAGGTTATGTTGGACTGCGCTGTATCTGTTGGAATCAGTCAATGTTCTGTTGTAAAGTCAGTGAGTTTGCAAATACTGGAATAGGAAAAAAAATCTCGGGGAATAATTGAAAAACTAAGCCCCGATCAGCCTGGATGGAAAAAGAAACAGGTTAACACTGGTGTCAGGGGTCTCTCTGAGAACAGTTCTAATAAGAGACACTTTCATTGTTTTTCCATATATTCTGCTGTGACTGGATGAGTGTTTCCAGCATTTCCAGTTTCTGTTTCGTCCGTCGGCTGTTCTGTCGCTGACAGGGATGGCCATTGAAGTTGATGATTGTCAGTTGGAAGAATCTCGCATTCGATGTCCGGATTTATTAATTTCATCGGAAAGCGCTGGTAGAAAATGTACTATCCAGTATTGACTCTGAGGAGGTAGTTGCACAGTTTTAGCATTCCGCTGCCACTTCAAATTCCGGTCATCAGTAAAGAATCCGTATTCAATTCTTATGACTTTATTTTACGGTGTGGACTCCTTATCTGTCTCGGCCAGCTCTGCGCCCTCTCTCGACCCTTCTATCCGCAAACGCAACAATATTACAGGATTCCCTCAAACTGCTGCATTGGCCTCTGCTCAGTATTTTCTCAACTTGCTGCCCCCTGTCTCTCTTCCAGTGAACTTGGTGGCGATTGTGATCCTGTCCCGGGGGAAGTGCGGTCTCTCCAAATGTGTCTCTCGCAACCTGGTGGGAATGGCAGCTGCCGATCTCCTGGTCGTTATCTCGGATCTGCTGCTGAACTGGACTGTTCTGATTTATTTTCCCCGATCATTCCTGTCCATCATTCCTGTGTGCAATCTCGGTGGATGGTTGATTCCTGCGAGCACTGCGGCCTCAGTCTGGCTGACTGTCGCTTTCACCGTCGATCGATTCGTGGCTATTTGCTGAGAGAAGCTGAAAACAAAATATTCTACCGAGAGAACGGCGGCAGTGGTTTTCGGGACAGTCAGTGTGCGGCCTGTCTGGAGGCTGTCGCCATGTCCTTTGTGTACGGGCCTGGAGAAATAATTGATGAAGTTCCCTGGGATTGTGTTCCTTAAGCGAGATTCAAAAACTCTCCCTCATGGGCGGCATTTGAGATGTTTCACCGCATATTAACCCCTTGTGCCCCATTCTTTCTGATTTTGCTGTTCAATATTCTGACTGTAGCGGATTCTAGCGGCCAGTCGAGCCCGCACGGGTCTCCGGGGACAAAAGAGAGGAGAAAGTGACAGGGACCGGGAGACGGAGAACCAACGCAAATCCATCGTTTTGCTCTTCAGCGTAACCGGTAGTTTCATATTGTTGTTGGGGACAATGGTGGTATTTTCTATCTGCAGACGGATTTCAATGAGTTTTGTTTGTTTTTTCTCACGGATCTCCGTTACGTTGCAGACCTCACATCTGGAATGCTGCAGGTTCTGAGTTCCTGCACCAACACTTGTATTTACGCCGCGACTTAGAGCAAATTCCGAGGGGAACTAAAAAATGCTGTGAAATACCCACTGAATCGGATTTTGAAACTCACGAATCGTTTGAAATAAATGTTGTAAAGTATTAAAATTCAGCTGCCTTCATGCTTCCTATTCCATCCCCCCATTTGTCAGTAAATGGAAACAATGTGATAAAGAGAGTTAGAAAACAAACACAGGAAAACCGGCAGATACTCGAAATACAAAACAACACACACAGAATCAGATTCTAATGAAAGGTCACGGCTCGAGGACTCAGCAGGCCAGACGGCATCCAGGGAAAAGCGTAAACTCTCGACGTTTCGGGTCAAGTCCCTTCATCAGAGTTCTGACACCTGTTCACTCTTTTACATTTTGTGTGTGTTGCCTTTGAGCTGTTTACAGCTGATCCCGACGGCATCACTGGCTTCACCATGCTGGAGAAATCCACTTTTCTCCTCACGACCTGCCCTGTTTATTTGAAGATTGAGGCGAACCTGTTACCTCTGCTTCCCGGTTCTGACTGAACTGCCTGAACTTGGAGTATTACTTCGTCTGTATGAAGCACTCCTGCTCCCGTCTTTACCCGTCCTTTCTTTCACATTCCTTTTCTCCTCTTTCTCTAACTATGAGTTCTTCCTCTCTCTGACACGTTAAACTGAAAAGTCACACTGTGAACCAGGAGAGTGAATATTGAACAGGAAATGTCTTCAATGAGGAGGATCGACCAGTATCCCAGGACATTTTATGCATACACTGAAAACAATAGTAAACTGGGGAGAGGGCAGGACCACTCAAAGACAAAGAATGGAGATTATTGCTGGAGCAAGAGTTAGAATGCGTGGAAGAAAATAAATACTGTGCATTCACCGGTGGTCACTGAGGAGGAGGAGATGGAGGAAAGCGAGATCATGAACGGGTATGATGACATTATCGGGCTTTTAGATATTAAGGGGTTGTTGAGTTTCTGAAAGAGTATTGACGTGGTAAATCATTTTGAGCGATTTAGTCTATTGAGGGGCACAGACAACATTCAGGTAAACACGAGGTTTAAACTGACATCATGCTCAACACACACACAGTGAGCTGAGAGGATTGCCACTGTGCTGTACATCCACTGTTTATTGGTCAATGACTTGAGGTCCAGTGGTCAAAGGACAAAGGGGTATGGGATGAAAATTTAATGTCTTCTCTAATTGTGGTTCTCATCTGTGTTGCGGGGACAACCAATCAGTGTTCAAGGAGGAACTGGACATGACCGTCAGGGGAAATAACTTGCCAAGCTGTTGGAAGAGAGCGGGGATCGAGGCAATGGGAATGATGTACAAATAGCTATGAAAGAATTGATGGTTTGAATGGTCTACCGCATGTCACAATTATCCTGTGCCCACTAATGATATCAAAAACAGTCTGGTCTGCAATTCATGGACACTATGAAACACCGCCCTCCCAATGTACACCTTTCAGGATGTAACTGAAGGTTGAGAAAGGAAAAACTTGAGATTTTGTGTGTGCTTCATTTTCCAAAGGTTTTTCTTACGAAAACAGAAAGAGGGACGGAAATGTAGGCAGGTTATGAGAAGTTGGAAAAGCAACCGAGTGGTGTGTGACTATAATTTCCCCAATATTGACTGAGATTCTTCATCCAGAAGCTGCGGGCAGCCAACTTTCTGTTGGCCTCGAGAATGTTACAAGCATTTCCAGCCAACGATATGCAGGTTTCTATCCAATTTAGCATATCATTTAATTTTTAGACAAACTTCTATAGAAATACGATGGATAATATCTTGACTAGTTGCATCATGGTCTGGTTTAGAAAAATCAAAGCCATTGACTGAAATAACCATTCCATCACATCTAAAGCCCTCCCCGCCACTGAGAACATCTACAGGAAGCACAATCACAGGCAGGCAGCATCCATCATCAAGGAGAGCATCATCCAGGTGATGTTCGCTTCTCGATAGTGTCATCAAGAAGGAGTTACAGGAGCCTCAGCTCCCAGAACAAAAGTTTCAGTAAAAGCTATTGCCCCCCAAACGTCAGGACTTTGAAGCAGAGGGAATAATTTCACCCACTGCAACAATGAACTCACATTCTAAATATCTGTTCTCGGTATTCACTTCGTAGCTATTACCATTTTGTTTTGTTCTGTTTTATTTACACAATTTGTTGTCTTAGACGTATCAGTATTTTGGTGTTTTGTCCGTCTTAGCTGTGTGGCCGCATACAACCATAGGGGAGTCTTTAGGGGCTTTCCTAAGACGATTTCAGCTGGTGACAATCCCGTTTTTACTCAGACGGGAGGGGGTGGTGGTGGCTGTCATATGGAATAATGCAAAGGGGAAAATACCGTTATCCAATTAAGCCCCTTTCCTCCGTAAGTGTCGCCAAATTGTTTTTTTTTTCAACGTACCATCTGCCCTTTCCACTATACTGGCCGCCTGGGAATGGTGAAAGCAATGTTTTTGAATAGATAAGGTATTGCATATTTCCTCATGTAATTTTGCTACAAATTCTGGACCTTTATCTGAGCTCAATATTTCTGGTAACCCATACCAGGGGATCACTCCTCGCAGCCGTATTTTAGCTGTATTATTCGTGGCAGGGATTGCCTCGATCCATCAAAGAAGCATATCTACAATCACTAGGCAATATTTATTAAATGCAGGAGAGGTAGTTAAATAAAACCAATTTTCAAACATGCAAAGGAGCCTCCAGTTCAGACCTTTCCCACATTGTTCTTTCAGCACATTAAACATGCTATTGCTTACTTTGCTGCCACTTGCTGAAATTTCGGATGCCACCATGTTTGCAGCAAACTGTTCAGCCTTCCCTCCTTTCCGTGATGAGTGCAAGTATAAATATAATCAAGGATGATTGGTAGAAATTATGGAGGGACGCAGACCTGTCCCGCAGGTGTGAACCAAAGGCCCGTCACGGGACCCAGCTTAGAGCCCAACTGTGACCATCATCTGCGTTCCTCTTCAGGGACAATACCGTGGAACGTACGTACGCTTCCTTTTGGCATACCCGTGCTGTCTGCGAGGCGCAGGGGATTTTGCTGGGACACCGATGGAACTATAATGTAGAATGTCTGAGCTGCGGCTATGGGATCCTCATTAGAAATGTCATTACTGGCGGAGATTTTATCAGACTGGCTTTTATAAGCGGAGCATTTGATAATGGCCAATGTTTTTGGAAGTTGCAAGGCAGTGAGGAGATTCCGTACATTACTAATAGGATGTCCGTACGAAGTGAGGAAACCCCGGCCTTCCCAAAGCGCTCCGTAGTTCTGAGCTACCCCGAAGGCGTATCGAGAATCGGTGTAGATGTTTGCACGTTTGTTGGCGGCGAGGATGCAGGGACGAGTGAGGGAAAATCATTCAACTTTTGTGCTGGTTCTATGGCTACCTGCCTGAGCACCATGTCACCTAATCTGTGCCTACAGCAGAGCCGGAACATCTAAGGCCTTGATGATAAGGTACGCGGATAGTTAAATAGGGGTATAGACTAAGGACAATGATTAGCCGATGATCAATTATCTTACATGTACCTTAGGCCACTGTTGCTGGACGAGCCAAAATAAACCTTACCCAGCAACAGGTGACGTATTAGACATTGTTCTCTGAGAATAACTAAATATGGGTATAGAATGACTGAAGAGACATCTTGAGGTATAACTAAATATGGGAAGGATAACGTAGGGGACAGAAACTTTGAGAGAAGTGGAGGTGTCAGCATAAGGAACTGATGTTATATCCGGGGTAGTTTTGGCAGAAAATAATTATAACTAACCGATGATGATTTTACATCTAATAGTATATTAGTATATAATCGAAACTATTGACGTGATGGAAACTATTCCAAAACTGTCGTAACTCGCGTTACTGTAAGAGTACCTGCGTGTGGTCCTTGCGGGCTGTAGTGAGGAGTTGATTTCGCAGCACGCAATCGTGTTCAGAATCTGTTGAAAGCTGGGATGATGACGTTAGGAATGTGTTGGTTTTTAAAGTCAAGCAGTGAGAAAATGCCACCAGCGGGTTGCTCATTGAGGCTTCACTGGCTGCTTCCGCTTAGTGGCGCACCTCCTCCACCACCAGGTGCCGGTGTTCGGTTGTAGTAGCCTTTTGCCAGGTAGGTTTCATCACTCCAAGGCCAAAGCCTCCTCTGCCCTGTTGGGCATAGTCCTCTATGTCCCGGCATGTGCGTCTGGAACTTCTTTCCTGTTGCTAGAGCAGGAGCAACGACCCTTATGATTGGGTCCCGAGATTTCTTGAGTGTCATTTCCAGCCTTGCTTTGGCATATTTGTATTCCTCCACCAGGCTAGAATTTGACAGAGAAAGGTCTCCGTTCCGGTAAAGTCCGATGCTGCTCCGGCATTTTGGTAGCCCAGTGTTCATCAGCCTCTCCTGCCGATTTGCCTGAGACATAGTGACCTCATAGATGATAATTGGCCACAGAAATCGGGGCAGCAGTCCAGACTGAGAGCACCAAAACTTCAACCTCCCTGGGAGAGCCGTGTTGTTGATTAGCTTGAGGCCACTGATTGTATCTTGCCTTAGTTGTTCCACCTGCTCGGTGGCTTTGAGGTCTGCGATGTACCAACGTCCGGTGCTTTGATGGGCTTCTCCAGGTCAGTTGGTATTAGCTTAACGTTAGGGAACTGGAGCAGGAGTTGGATGACATCCGGATCACTCGGGGGAATGAGGAGTTTATAGATAGTAGTTTCAGGGAGGTAGTTACGCCAAAGGAACAGCACACAGGTAATTGGGTTACCGTCAGACGAGTGAATGGGAAAGGGCAGGCAGAGCAGGGTTGATCTGTGGCCATTCTTCTCAACAAGTATACCGATCTGGATACTTTTGGGGGTTTGACGTACCTGGAACAAGCTGCGGCAGTTGGTTTTCTGGAACTGAGGCTGGTTCTACTGTGCAGATGGGAGGGTGAAAGAAGAGGAGAGCGGTAGTGATAGGGCACTCGATAGTTAGAATACAGAAAGGAGGGTGTCTGGTCATGACAGATACACCCGGATGGTTTGTTGCCTCCCGGGTGCCAGGGTCAGGGATGTCTCTGATCGCATGCACAGCATTATGAAGTGGGATCGTGATCAGCTAGATGTCACGATACGCATCGGTACCAATGGTGCAGCAAGAAAGAGTGAGGTGGTCCTGAAGAGTGAGTATAGAGAGCATGGTATGAAGTTAAAAGCGGGATCTTGAAGGTGGTAATCTCAGGATTGCTACCTGTGCCAAGTGCCAGTGAGGGTAAGAATACGATGCATTGTAGGATGAACACGTGGCTGAGGAACAGGTGTACGGGGCAGGGTTTCAGATTTCAGTATCTCTTGGACCTCCTCCGGGATAGGTGACACCTGTACAAGAGAGACGGATTACATCTGAAACACAGGGAGACCAATATCTTTTCAGGGAGGTTTGTTAGTGCTATTGGGGAGAGTTTAAACGGGATTCGCAGGGGGATGGGAACCAGAGTGCCAGAGCACGTCGTGGAGAGGGGTGAAAATCAATTATCTTAAAAGTTCATGCAAAGTCACAAATGGAAGGGTTATGTATGGTGGTAATAATCTTCTGAATAATGTCTATTTCAATGCGAGGTGTATTGTGGGGAGGGCAGCCGAATTGAGGCGTGGATTGACACGTGGAATTATGACATTATAGCCATTAGTGAAACTGGGGGACAGGAGGGGAGGGACTGGCAGCTTAAAGTTGCAGGGTTCCGATGTTGCAGAGATGACAGAGGCAGAGTAATGAAGGGTGGGGGGAGGGTGGATTTGCTCGTCAGGGACAGTGTTTCAGCAGTGCTCAGGCAGGACAGATCGGAGGACCTGTCTACCGAGGCCATATGGGTGGAGCTGAGAAACAGGAAATGTATGACCACAATAATGGAATTGTATTATAGACCACCCATTAGTCAGCGAGAAGTGGAGGAGTAAATCTGCCGAGTGACAGCTGACAACTGCAGGAAATATAAACTTGTGGTAGTAGGGGATTTTAATATTCCACATATTGATTGGGATTTCCATACTGTCGGAGGTCTAGGCGGGTTAGAGTTTGCAAACTGTGTTCAGGAAAGTTTTCCAAATCAATATATAGAGGTACCTACTACAGATGATGCAATAATAGATCTGTTAGGAACCGTGTTAGGACAAGTGACGGAAATGTGTGTAGGGAAACACTTTGGGTCTGTCGGCCATAATATTATTGGTTTCAACTTGATCATGGATAAAGACAGATCTGGTCCTCGGGTTGAACTTCTAAGCTTGAAAAAGGCCAAATATGAAGAAATGAGAAAGGTTCTAAAAAGCGTGTATTGGGACAGGTCGTTTTCTGTCAAGGATGTGATTGGGAATTGGGAGGCCTTCAAAGGAGACATTTTGAGAGTGCACAGTTTGTATGTTCCTGTCACGATGAAAGGCAAAGTGAATAAGAATAATAAAACTTGGCATTTGAGGGGTATTGGAAATTTGATAAAGAAGAGAGAGAGATGAATGACGGATGTTGGCATCAAGGAGCAATAAGGTTCTTAAGAATAAAAGGTAAAAGAAAATACTTCAGAATGAAAACAGGAGATCTAAAAGAAGACATGAGGTAGCTTTGGCAGTGAAGGTGAAGGATAATCCTCAGAGCTTCTCCAGGTATATTAAGAGCAAAAGGATAATAAGAGATAAAATTGGTCCGCTTCAAGATCAGAGTGGTCGGCTCTGCATGGAACCAAAAGAAATGCGGTAGATCTTAAATGCTTTTTCCATCTGAATTTACTATGGGAACTGGCGAGGAGTCTATGGAAATAAGGCCAACAAGTAGTGAGGTCATGGAAACTTTTCAGATTAAAGAGGAGGGGGTGCTTGCTGTCTTGAGGCAAATCAGAGTAGATAAATCCCCAGGACCTGACAGAGTATTCCCTCGGACCTTGAAGGAGACTAGTGTTGCAATTGCAGGGGGCATGGCAGAGATAGTAAAAATGTCGGTATCCGCAGGTGAGGTGCCGGAGATTGGAGGATAGCTCACGTTGTTCCATTTTTTCAAAAAGGCTCTAAAAGTAATCCGGGAAAATGATAGGCCGGTATGTTTGACGACAGTAGTGGATACATTATTGGAAGGAGAACGAAGTGATAGGATGTTCAAGCATTTGGACAGACAGGGACTTAATAGAAAAAGTCAGCATGGCTTCATGCGTGGTTGGTCATGTTTAACAAATCTATTACAGCTTTTCGAGTAAGTTACCAGAAAAGTGGATGAAGGGACGGCAGCTGATGTTGTCTACAGTGACTTCAGTAAGGCCTTTGACAAAGTCCCGCATGGGAGGTTAGTTGGGAAGATTCAGTCGCTACGTATACATGGTGAGGAAGTAAATTCGATTACACATTGGCTCAATGGGAGAAATCAGAGTTTGGTGGTGGAGCAATGCTTCACTGAGAGGAGACTAATGGTGTACCACAGGGATCCGTGCGGGGTGCATTATTATTTGTCATCTATATCAATGCTCTGGATTATAATGTGGTATATTGGATCAGTAAATTTACAGATGATAAAAGGATTGAAGATTTAGTGGACAGTGAGGAAGGTTTTCAATGCTTGCAGAAGGATTTGGACCAGCTGGAAATATAGGCTGACAATTAGCAGATGGAGTTTAATGCAGACAAGTGTGAAGTATTGCACTTTGGAAGCACAAACCAAGGTAGAACATAAAAGGTAAATGGTAGGACACTGAGGAGTGCAGTAGAACAGCGTGATCTGGGAATACAGATACATAATTCCCTAAAAGTTGAGTCACAACTTTAGGGTCGTAAAGAGAACTTTTGGTACATTGGCCTTTACAAATCAAAGTATTGAGTATAAGAGTTTCAATGTAATGGTGAGGTTGTAAAATACATTGGCGACACCGAATTTGGAGTATTGTGTGCAGGTTTGGTCTGTTAATTATCGGAAGGATATGAATAAGGTTGAACATTGGGGGGGGGTCTTCTTCACCCAGCGAGTGGTGGGAGTGTGGAATGAGCTGCCAGTTGAAATGGTGAATGCAGGCTCAATCACCCCGGCTGTAGCCCACCTCTGCAGGTCCAAGATGCACACTTCTACAAAGAAGTGATTTGCATGCTCATCGACCACTGAACTGAGAGTGTAAGTGTTGGAGGGAACTATGTTGAAAATAAATGTGCTAGGATTTCTAAAATTGACTCCGTCTACCTCATGCGACGAACTTATTAATCACCCCTCTTATTTCACAGTTCTCTACACCACACTCCAGTCCAGTTAGTAGCGGTAGTGCCAACCGGTGTTTATCCGAACCCCACCCGATTTCATCACGCTACGCAATTTTTCAAGGGCAAGGCGGAGACGTGTGATTGACATTGGATTAGACAACCAGCCTCAGAGTAGACCATCGTCGTTTTCTGGGAAAGTCGGTCTGTGTGGTTGGCAGGCGGGAATGCGAATAGATGGGCAAACCCACAGACCAGTGGATGTGCGGAGTGTTTCTTTGACTGACATCTGGCGGAGCCAATGAGCTACTGTGTCTCCAGGACGGTGCTTTGTCCCGCCATTCTCTCCCCCACCACACGCACTATGCTACTGTCCCGGAGCTGCCGGTCGCTAGGACAATTGGCCGGGAATGACACTTGGGAGATCAGGGGAAGAAGGCGAAAAGATGGAGCCCGGACAGGAAACATAGCGGACGCCATTGTCTAGTACTCAGCAAGCTGCTTTATTAATGAACTGAAGCACCGATGTGACCGGATATTTCACGGCGCTGATCACCTGCTCCCTGAATTTTGACTGACTGAGCACATAAATAAATGTATTCGTGCAACAGCTGAAATTCCTGAGCAAAAAACCGACGGAATGAAAGATCCGTTCAGAATCATTGAAATTGTAGCCGTTCCCTGAGACCTGATAACATATGACATTTACAACGTGTGTTATCCACAGGAGGATGAAGCTGCCGGATAGGGTGAAGAGTAAAACCACAGACCTCCTCCTGCTCTCCAACTCCGGGTCATTGCCGTTTTCCCCCCTCGCTCTTACCCTTCAGCACCTGACGAACCCGACTGGCTACTAAAATGTGCCTGGCTGTCAGAGCGTTGAGCAGCAGGATCCCAGCGAAAGGGAGGAACGGAGTTAAAACTGTAAAGAGCCAGTCGTATGCTACCCACCTGGGGTCAGTGAAATAATTGTCTATGAGGGTACAGAACCACGGTACGTTGTCAATGATCATCCTGGGCTCCAGTGTGAAATATTGCGGAACGTTTTTCAGACAGAACAGTACGCTGGTTGTTGTTAGAACCACAGCCGCAGTTTTCCCGGTGCAATATTTAATTTTCAGTTTCTGGCAACAAATGGCGACAAACCGATCAAAGGTGAAAGTGACGGTAAACCAGACAGAACAGTCTGAGGCTGCGAACGACAGTGCATCAATAACACTGCACACAGGGGTGATGTTCAGAAAATTCTTCGGGAAATAAAACCCATTGATTCGATACAAAATAACTACGGTGACAACGGTCAGTAGATCCGCCGATGCCATGGCCACCAGGTAGCGAGTGGTGCAGGTAGATAGGCCGGACTTTCCCTGGGACAGAATCACAATCGCCACTAAATTCACTGGAGAACGGGAAAGGTGGAAAGGGAGGGAGGGAGAGGGAGAGGTGTAGAGAGAGGGAGAGGGAAAGAGAAAAAGAAAGAAAGGAAGGAAGAAAGAAAGAAAGAAAGAAAGAAAGAAAGAAAGAAAGAAAGAAAGAAAGAAAGAAAGAAAGAAAGAAAGAAAGAAAGAAAGAAAGAAAGAAAGAAAGAAAGAAAGAAAGAAAGAAAGAAGGAAAGAAAGAAAGAAAGAAAGGAAACGAAGAAACATAGAAGAAATTAAGGCAGAAAGGAAGAAAGGAAGATAGAAAGAAAGGAGGAAAGGAGGAAAGAATGAAAGAAATAACTGGAATTACTAAACATTTTCTATTTCTACAACGCAGTTCGAATCGACACCATTCGTCAGTAGATTCTTGGAGACTGTTTCAGGAGATTATACAAAATTATTTACTAGAAACAATGGTATCTGACTGCGACTCCACAGGGAGACGAAAAACAGGACCAGGTTCACACTGATCAAAGCACAGAAACAGTGAACTTCAAAAGTTAAACCCTCGCAGGGAAATCTTCCCGGAGAGCTGCCTGTGCCCAGCACGGGACAAATCTGAAGAAGGTGTTATTTAAAGGCAAGAACAACGTTCGATTCAATCCCGGGGGTTCGATAAGAGTCAGCGGTTTAGTTCTGCTTCTCATCTGAGATGAAAAATTAGAATGTTAAATTGACAGGATTAATATCGCTGACGGATATTTGAACAATATACATCAAGTTGGAAGCTTGAAAAATGATGATCAATAGAGTCACACAGGTTATCCCACAAAAATACCAAACTTGAATCGCTCTGTTCACTCACCGGGAACTCCAATGACGGTAATGACCACGTACAATATTTTCTCCACATTCTTGTACCTATCCAAAATTGTAGACATTTCCTCTATCCAGTGAGCTTCTCCCCTGTGCTACAGGCGTTCTCTCGGAATTAAATCTTAGGGCTGCACATGCCAGGCGTTTTTAATAACAATTAGCGACTCCACAGGGACAATGTCAGCAGATTCAAAAATAAAAAAATATATTTGATATATTTACAAAACGATTACATCAGACAGTTGCAATTCCTGCGTTGTCAGGCCATGATTAAATTAATGGATGTTTAGAATTTTGTCTTAGTTAGTTTCCCCCAGCGAAGGTGACTGGACCTTCCGATATGCAATCTCAATTAAATGTACTTCCAGTGTACAATACATGTTTCAAAGGAAACATTTGTCAAACACAGAACATTGAAGTAAATATGTCATTGCAGCTTGTGAAAGAGTATTGGATCACCTACAGTTGCCATTCTCCTCAAGAGTATTAACTCCTGATGTAGTTTGAATTTCGGGGGACTCTTCCAAGAGTGTCTTCAAGAAAATGTCAGTTTGTGATAATGAATAAACACTTCTATACTCGTTAAATCCTGCAGCTGGTTCCATGGCTCAGTCACAGTAAGAAAACTTGTGAGCTGGTCCAGGACCCACCCGTAACTCTACGACATGCCAATCAAACTCAACAGCCACGTGGGGGCGTCGAGAATGTTTTAATTATAGCACCCTGTAAGTGTCAAAGAACACGGCGGAGAGTTTTGGAGATGGATAAGTAAGTGTGTGTGTGTGTGTGTGTGTGTGTGTGTGTGTCTGTGTGTGTGTGTGTGTGTTTGTGTGTGTGTGTGCGCGTGCGTGAGAGAGAGAGAGAGCGAGAGAGAGAGAGAGAGAGAGAGAGAGAGAGAGAGAGAGAGAGAGAGAGAGAGAGAGAGAGAGAGAGAGAGAGAGAGAGAGGGAGTTATTGTCTGTCTCTGTGGCTTAGTCTGTCAGTGTGTTTCTGTGTCTTAGTGTCGACAGACCCATTGTCTCTGCCTGATTATACACATGTCCATCTCCATTTCGGTTCATCCGCCTGGGTTCAGTTCCTTCCCATCTGTTTCCGCAAACTACAGATGCTCTCGAAATCTCATTTCATTCACTTCTCAAAATGGCTGCCTGAAACAAAGAACAACAAAAACAGAGGTTGAAAATTAATTGGCAATTATTATTACCGTTTGTACAACTGAAACGACTTTCAGATTGGCCAGAGCTCCAAATCAGTAGAACACCCTCTCAAACACATTGGCTTCTGCCAGAGCAAGAATCATTTCAAATTGTTCACAAAATTGCTGCTGCACCTGTGCAAATGTCTAGAACAAATGTTCAAAGTGAAATTATTATTTAGGTATCTCTTCATGAACAACTTTTATAGAGGTGACACCTCTAAATACTAAGAACCCTGAAATACAAGCGTACCTCCAGATCAATGGCATGCTCCAAAACCATGGATTCCCCAACATCCGTGTACACCGTCGAATCCGCTGACAATCCCAAAACTCTGCACACACCTAAATCCGTGTGCACACACAAGTCAGTGTGCCCTCACATCCTCTGACCCCGAAATACCGAATATTCCATTACAAGCATCCCTTATTCTCGAAAACAGCAGAAAATCAGCGCATATTCTCAAATCCGTCACAGTTCACAAAATGACTGTCCTTAAGAAAAACAAGAACAGGGCTCAAAGCTCACATTACATTTATTATTAAAGTCTGTTCAAACGGAATAACCGTGAGATTTGACGCATCTCCAAATCAGCCGGCCTCCCAAGTCAGTTTACACCACGAATGCGCAAACACACCCAGCTCTGCGAATACCTGAATACCAGTGCATATACGCCAACTGTGTTCACAGACAAAGCCGCACTCAGTCCTGAAATCGGTATGTACCCTCGAAGCAACAGACACGGAAAAATCCCTGTGTACGAACATATTCGCCGCCATACCCCGAAATCGGCGCACAACCGCAAGGCTGCATGCTCCGCCAAATCTGTATACACCTCGACATTCAGAGACAGACCCCGAAATCTGCGCACATCTCCAAATCCATGCACAACCCACATCTGTGCATACACCTACACATTTGATGATCCCAGAGCAGAGCTCGCTTCAATCTCTTCACAAAATTGCTGCATCCACCTTAAAAACCAGGAAGAACAAAGTTTAATTTCTCAACATACGTCCACCTGCGTATTCAGCTGCATTTTCGTTGACATTTCCTTAAATCAGCGTACATCACCGAATCCGTATGCACCGCCAAATCCGTGTGCACCTGCAAATCAGTGCACAACCCCATTTCCGTGCGCACCCTGAATCAGCTGACACCCTCACATGCACATCTGACTATCGCAGAGGAAGAAACGGCAACACTGCACTCAACCCTCAAATCAGTGGGGATGTGGGGGTGTCGCTGGATTTTGTTGTGAGATGAATCTGAAGGAGTGGTGTTGTCAGTTTTATATCGGTGTGGGTGTAGACTACGGCGGCCCCTCCAGGGCAGCGCGGTACACTGGGGCAGCATTTACACTTGAAATCCAAATACTTATCTACTGTTCCTAAGAATGTTTTTCAATCTTTAGGGGTGCACAAATATTGGGGTACGCACGGGCTTGGGACTGCGTGTGGGTTTGGGTGCGTGTCAATCGAAATAGGTGCGCATGGAAAGCAGGACGTAGATTGAAATGGAGTCGTGACGACTCTGAATCATGCTTCACTTATAGATACCCAAATCAGAGCGCACTGCAAAATCCATATTCTCCCCAAATCCGGTGACAACAGCATATTTACCAACAAACATCTAAATCTGCACAATCCCCAGATCAGTGCCCACTGCAAACCCGCTGACGCCTCCACAAATTACCTCAGAGCAAGAATTGCATCAGTTTAGAAAATGGCTACTTCGACAATAAAAAACTCAACGCATTCCCAAATTTGTGCGCAAATCTTGATCCGCCGACTCACCCAAATCTCCGTGTATCATATCTCAAGTTCTTCCGACAGCGCAACCCTAAATAGACACCACATTTGACACTCTAAATCGCCCCTAAACATGCATACATCTTCAAATCGGTGTGCGCTCCCAAATATATTTGTATCAACAAATGAGACCGACTCCCAAAATCTAAGTGCATCCCAAACCCGCTGAGAAACTCAAACGCACATAGCATCAGATTAAAGCAACATTTCGAACAGTTCTGAAATAGCTGCTACCACCTTCAAAAGAAATCAGTTCTACTTATATTTATTATCAAAATATTTATAAATGAAACAACCTTCACATTCACCGACACCCCAAATCTACCGAAACCCATAAATCCGTCTGCACGCATGCCACTCATTTACGTACTCAAGTCTGTGCTCACCCCGAAAGCCGATTGCACCGTTATATTCTCAATAGTTTATCCGAGAACAGTAACCATTTCAAACAGCTCACAAAATAGCTTCCACCACATTAAAAGCAGCAAGAGCAGAGTTCAACGTTCCAAGTGCATTCATTATTAAAATATGAATAATCGAAGCAATCTTGATATTTGTCATTGCCCCCAATCCACCAACACCCACAAATCCCGTGAACCCTAAAATCCGAGTGCACTCCAGTCCCGACAACATTCCCCACATACACATTAGATTATCCCAGAGGAATTTATCGACCCCGGCGAATAAATGGCTCAATTCACTGACAGACCGTCTCAGTTACCGTCGGCTGACAATGTTCTCGGGAATGGAGCAAACCCCGGAGGGTGAGGAGGAATATGAGACTTGGGCGGAGCAGTCCTCTCAGATGCTGAATGAGTGGCATTCCTCTGGTAATGTGAAAAATCAACGACCAGTCGGGAGCTTGTGAAATCCAGCTACTGAGGTTGTGAGTTCCTTAAATCAGAGCACCCTTTGACCACTGCCGCAGGCTACATGCTAGCGCGAGAACCCGTTTTGGAGCGTATGGACGGAGTTTCCGGAGAAAGGAGAGAAAATGTCTGCCTGCAGCTTTCGGCCAGAGAGACAGCTGAGTTCCCTGCGGCGTAGAAGAGCCACACAAAAAGGCTGAGACGAATTAGTTAAGGATGGACCAAGTTGTAAAAAGGCACACTTTCACAAGCGACCATCGACAACTTCTCCGAATGTCCCTAAGATGCGTCTCCCTTCCTACCGCATTTGTTGAGCTGATTAAAGGAATAAGAGAGGAGGAAAATGCGGCGAGGTGCAGGAGACCTCAGTCAGTCGCTGGTAGCTTCCGTTGCTGAATTGAACCCTGATATTTCACATCCTGGATGTTACAGGAGTTTGTGGCAGATTTTAGATCTGAGAACTCCGAGGTGTCACCGGCGGGTTCTGCCACCAAGAACAACAAAGCCGATAGGGAGCTGGACATACCGATCAGAAGAACTAATCAGAGGGATGCTGCCGAACATGCTCCCTGGAAACAGCGATTAGCCTGTATTTTATGTACAACTATGTTGACGGGAGACACTTCAAGCAGGTGTGTAAAGAGCTGAGAAACCTTCCGAAAGTGAGCCCAATGTTATTTGGGCAAGAAGGGAAGTCGGAAAACATTAGAGATATCCAGTGAGGGAACGGCCTGGCGTCTCGATTGGAACACTTTATCATGGAAAACGCTTGAAGACAAGAAATCCTATTCCTGAAGCCTTAGTGTGGGGAAGCTCTACGTATCACTACGTATCGACGGTATTTATGCTATAGTTGGCGCGTGGCCAAGTGGTTAACGCTTTTGTCTAGTTACCTGAAGGTCGCTAATTACTTGGCTGAGGATTGCGTGTGTGTCCTTGAGCAAGGTACGTAACCAAGGGGAGACTTGCCGGTCCTCCATCAAAAATAAACCTTGCCCAGCCTGACCCCCTGGAAACTTTCCAAGGTGCAAATTCACGGTCTATGGATAGTAAGGGAGGCCTACATTTATGCTGTAAACATACTTGACACATGTTCTCGGTTTACTCTGCTGTGCAACCGGTACTTGAAGTATTTACCATTGATGCCAAATACTAGAAATCTGGAACTCTGGGGCCAAAGTACTGACGACTACCAAACTGATGGTTATTCGTTGTGAAAGCGAAGATTTCCGAGGCAGATGTGGGAGTAGCTGAGTGTTGGATTGTCCAGATCCCGTCAATTCTTGTGGGACCAGATACTTCTATCGTGAGGAGGCTAGTGGGAACCTGCAAGGAGAAAGCTGGAGAGACCTCTCTGAACACCTTGTCCTTTCACCTTGTGTTTAGAACTTCTTTTCAGGAAGTGAGTTGCCGTTGTCGGCTGGGCGATGAGCGCAAACGAGGCGATATATGGTGCACCCAATCCAAACCCGTTGTGTAACGGCCTGGGGAAGTGGCGGGTAGCACCAAATTTCCCGGAAAATCCAATGGATGCTCCGGATAGCCACAAAGTGAATCGCTTACCTGCTGCGGTACTGGTGTGGACGGAACTGCAAAAGCCGTAGGTTGCACAGGTGAACAGTATGACAGTGATTGTCAGGAACAAATTGGGGCGGGAGTTCACGCCCAGGCACAGTTTTTTCTGGTGACTGCAATATCAAGTTTTCCTGTGTGAGACGTGCGAGGGAAGCCTCCTTCTGGAAAGGGAAAGTTGACAGCGAGGTGATTCAACTTTGGTGACTCCGCGACACATGGAGTTGGAGGAGAAGATTGGCAGAGTCGTTGGTGCAGTTCGAAGAGGTCTTTTCTACCAAACAGTTTGATGCGGGATGTTCCAAAGGTACACGCCACATCACTGAGTGAATGAGTACACCTCTTTCAGAGGAAGGTCTCGGCGACTGGCACCCGCTGAAGTGAACGGCGTTTTGAAGCATTTACGGGAGTTGAAGAATGCTAGAATCCTGGTGCTTCTACGAGTCCGCCATCGTGGTGGGGGGGGGGGGGGGAGAAGAACGGCAAGCTACGGAGGTGTATTCACTAGGGGATTCTGAATCAGTCCCTAGCCAGTGTTCCAAAGATCTTCCAAAGATGGAAGTTGCACATGCATGCTTGAGTGGAGCGAAGAAGTGCAATGTGCTGGACCTGAGGAGTGGGTGTTAGCAGAACCCCATGAGTGAAGCTGGCAAGGACATGATGGCCTTCGTATGTCCACTCGGATTCTTTCGGTTTAAAACGATACTCGTGACATATCAGGAGCACCAGCCACTTTCCATCGGTTCAAGCACAACCCGATGGGGAACATGAACTTGCTGGAGGTTCTGGTGTAGCTGGAAGATGTCATAGTATTCATGTCCGCTTTGGAGGAATGATGCGAGGCTTCTGAAGGTGCTGGGCCATCTGAAAGCTGAATGGTTAAACATGTCACTGGGCGTCTGCCAGCTATGTTGAGCACATTGTCTCATGTTATGGGGTAGTTCTGTAGCCGGCGCGGCACACGGCAGCAGCAGACTTTCGGAACTAGTGCTACTTTAATTTAGTTTATTAAAAATTAATTTTAAATTGAAATTTCATTTTAAGGCGCAATCAAGGTTTAGGGCAATGGATAACAGAGCGACTATCTACCATCGCCGGTTACTGCTACAGTACAGAGTTCGCCCAAAAACAAACCTTCATGAAAATCTGCGGGTTAGATTGCACGACCTCAGCTTGCTGATGGAATTGGGCCTGCAATCCTCGAAGTCGCCTGAAGCCGGTGGACAGAGTTGGGGACGGCGTAGGAGGTGTGTGAAGAAGCGGAGACGAGGCGAGCGGGCAGGAGTCCGGGCCAGGAATAAAGTAAGCCCTAGCCGGCCGGCCCTCCCGTCCATTCTGATCTCAAATGGACATTAAATTTTCTATATCTGTGTCAACGTAATACTCGGAGGGAGGATACAGAAACTCCCTGAATCCCGGTTGTCGCTATTCAGCTGATTTTTAAGTAACAGACTTTCCTCCAAACCACCAAACCATCGGACTGCCAACCTAGTGATCTCTGCGGTGCCTATTGTCTTGTTTATTATTTAGTGTAATGCCAGCTCAGTTCTGTGTAATTTATGGAGTCCCGGGCAGGTCTGTAGTCTAGAGTAATTTTTGTGCTGTAGTTTTGCACACGTAGATCAGTGTTCTTTTTGTATTGTTCATGTAGCACCATTCTCCTGAAAAACGCTGCCCCGCTTTTACTCTGTACTGTACCAGCAGTCAGGGTCGAAACGACAAGAAGAAGCAACTTGAACTTGAACTTGAAATTGATTAGTCAAAGATAGCGACAGGTACCACATGGCCAAGGCCAAATAATTTTGAGCGCCCGAATTTCTTTCCATGAATTCTGTAGGTACTATCAACGGTTACTGAAGAACTATCCAAGCGGAGTCTGTCTTTGAAACAAATTCAGTGTACTAACGCTCCCTTAGAGAAGAAAGGGAGAAGCGTGAAGCAGAAGATGGTAAATATTATCTTAGTTCTTCTGCGTCTTTTAGAGCAAGTCGGGATACAATATCTGAAGAGGCCTTTCAGTTGCTGAATGCGCTGCTGACGAAAGTCTTGAGGAAACGCCCCTCTCCCGCAGTTTCACATCTGCCAGAACTGCATGAGGCTCGATGAAATGGATGACTGGATGACCTTCGACTCATAAGGGAGAATGAGGCAGTCACAGATGAGAGCTACAGGGAGATGGTCAGATTTTGTCAGGGTCTGGTCCGGAATCACGTTCCGGGTTTTGATCCGGTCCGAGGTCTCCGGACTCCGGGTCCTGCAGTTGTCCCTCCCGTCACCCGTGATCTAGTTAAGACACTCTTGGTTCAAGGAGGCACACCTGTAAGACATTGAGCTGCAGGTGATTATAAGGGGCCTTGGGACTGGGACCAGGCGGGTGTTAGTTTTGGTTCCGTTTCCCGTTCCTCCGCCGGCTCCGAACTCTCCCCTGCATTCTGTGATCCCGCCCGGGCTCAGATCTTCTCTTCATCATGCTTGTCTGCCCCCTGCCAGTACTGCCAAGTTGGTCCGCTCTCCAACCTTTCTTCCCATGCTCTGGTCCCGCTTCTCCGCTTGTTTGATTTGTTCGGGCGGTCGCACCGTCTGCCGGCCGTTTTCCGATTTTCCCGTTATATTGACTGTTGTGTTGATCACCCTGGACCTATGTCCGCTCCTATCCCTTGCCTCCGTCCGGCAGGTCCGGCCGACCTGCCGCTGCCTGGCAACGGTTCTGCTCCGTCTTCCTCTTACGCCCTAACTCTGGGATTGTGTCCCTCACCCGCCTACGGGTTCGCTCCTTGCCCGGTCGTCCGGTATTTCCGCCTGGGGGCGTCCCTACCCGGGATATATGCGACCCGCACAGGGAGGGCTCTCCGCCAGCTTATCAAGCCTGCCTGCCTGAACCCCGGGAGCCTGTCTACCTGAACTCGAACTTCGGGAGCTCGCCCTGCTCTGCCTGCCTGAACTCTAACTACCTGAACCCCAGCTCTGCCCTTAAGTGCCATGGCAGCCCCGTCCTGTCCTCCCCCTAGAACGTCAGTGACTTCGTCCTGCGTTTGTGTCCATCCGGCCGCGTTCCTGACAGTCCGAGGCTGCCTGAAGTAGCTCCTTTGGTGATAGTCAGTGTGAGGAAAGCGAAGGTGAGTAGACAGGTATTGCAGAGCCCCACTGTAGCCATTCCCCTGAATAATATATATACCGTTCTGGATACTGTTGGCAAGGACGACCAACCCGGGGTGTCTCTCGGTGGCAGGGCTTCCGGCAATGAGTCTGACCCTGTGGTGCAGAAGGATGGGACAGAGAAGAGGAGAGCTGTCGTCATTGGAGACTCTGTAGTCAGGGGAGCAGACAGGAGATTTTATGGACGTGAGAAGGACACCCTTATGGTTTGTTGCCTCCCGTGTGTCAGGGTCCGGGATGTCTCTGACCGGGTGCATGACCTCCTAGTTTGAGATGGAGAACAGCCAGAAGTCGTGATACATGTTAGTACCAACGACATAGGCAGGAAAAGGGATGAGGTCCTGAAGTGTGAGTTTCGGGAACGAGGTAGAACGCTGAATAACAGGACCTCAAGTGTGGCGTTCTCACGAGTGCCGCAGTGCTACCTGATCGTGATGGTAAGAGTCGGAGGAAATGGCAGTTGAATGTCCCTGAGGATTTGGTGCAGGGGGCAGAGTTTTAGACTTTTGGAACTTTGGGATCTCCTCTGGGGAAGATAGGACCTGTACAGATTGGATGGGTTGCACCTGAACTCGAGGAGGAGCAATATCCTTACAGGTGGCCTTGATAGCATTGTTCGATAGGCTTTAAACTAATTTGCAAGGGGCTGGGCCCCGGAGCGATAGAGCAGTGGAAGAAGTGCATGGAGTAAAGCCACATCTAACATATAGAGAAACTTTGAGGGACGAGAAGCAAAATAAAGGGTGTAAAGGTAGTAAGGTAGAAGAGCTAAAGTGCGTGTACTTCAAAGCAAGAAACATCTGTAACAAAGATGATGAACTGAGAGCTTGGATACATATATGGAATTATGATTATAGTGGCCAGTCCCCCTGGTTGCAGTAGTGATACCGAAGAGCAGATTGGGAGGCAGATTTTGGAAAGGTGCAAAAATAAAAGTGTTGTTTTCATGGGTGACTTTAACTTGGCATATGATTAGTTGCAGTCGTTTAGACGATGCAGAGTTTGTTAAGTGTGCCCAGGACGGGTTCCCGTCACAGTATGTTAACAGACCTCCTGAGGAGAATGCCGTACTAGATCTAATATTGGGTAACGAACTGGGTCTGGTCACAGATCTCTCAGTGCGTGAGCTTCCTGGGGACAGTGATGACCGCTTCCTGGCCTTTAGCATTATCATGGAAAAGGATAGAATCAAAGAGGAGAGGAAAATGTTTAATTGGGGAAGGGCCAATTATGAAGCTGTAAAGGTAGAACTTGCGGCTGTGAATTGGGATGATGTTTTTGCAGGAAAACATAGTATCGACATGTGGTCGATGTTTGAGGATCTCTTGCAGGATGTTAGGGATATATTTGTCGCGGTGAGGAAGATAAAGAATGGTAGGGTGAAGGAACAGTGGGTGACAAGTGAGGTGGAAAATCTAGTCAGGTGGAGGAAGACAGCAGGCATGAGGTTTAGGAAGAAAGGATAAGATCAGTCCATTGAGGAAGATTGCGTAGCAAGAGAGGAGCTTAAGTGGGGCTGAGGAGAGCAAGAAGGGCTATGAGAAAGCCATGGCGAGTAGGGTAAAGGAAAACACCAAGGCGTTTTTCAATTATGTAAAGAACAAAGGATTGCAGGAGTGCACGCAGGAAGATGTGCGTGGAGACTGTGGAAGTGAGAGAGTACCTGAATGAATACTTTTCTTCGGTATTCACCAATGAGAGGGAACTTGAAGCCGGTGAGCATAATATGAGTGCGGTTGATGTTCTCGAGCATGTTAATATTCAGGGAGAAGAGGTGTTGGAGTTGTCAAAATACATTAAGACGGATAAGTCCCTGGGGCCTGACGGGATATTCCCCAGGCTGATGAGGCGAGGCAAGAGATTGCTGATTCTCTGGGAGGATTTGTACGTCCTTGTTATCCATGGGAATGGTATCCAAGGATTGGAGGGAGGCGAGTGATGTCCCTTTGTTTAAAAAGGTAGTAGGGATTCTCCGGGTAATTACAAGACCAGTGAGCCTTACGACTGTGATGGAAAAGTTGTTGGAAAAGTTTCTTAGAGATAGGATTCATGGGTATTTAGAGGATCATGGTCAAATCAGGGAAGTCAGCATTGCTTTGTGAAGGGCAGATCGTCTATAACAAGCCTGATAGTTTTGCTTTGAGCTGGTGATCAAATGAAGGTAGTGTAGTGGATGTGATCTACATGGATTTTAGTCAGGCTTTTGACAGCGTGCCACACGGTAGGCTTATGTAGAAAGTCAGAAGGCATGGGATCCTGGGAAGTTTAGTCAGCTCTATTCAGAATTGACTTGCCTGCAGAAAGAAAAGGGTCGTGGTGAACGGAATGCATTAGGATTGGAGGTTTGTGACTAGTGATGTCCCACAAAGGTCGATACTGGGACCTCTCCGTTCGGTGATATTTATTAAAGACCTGAATGTTAGGGTAGAAAGGTGGGTTGGCTAATTTTCAGTCGACTCAAAGGTTGGTGGTGTTGTGGATAGTGTAGAGGATTGTCACGGATTGCAGAGAGACATTGATAGGACCTAGAAGTGGGCTGTGAAGAAGTGGTAGATGGAGTTCAATTCGGTGAAGTGTGAGGTGGTACACATTGCGCGCTGGAAGGACGAACTCTGAGGCAGAGTACAATGTAAATGGCGGGATACTTGCAGTGTGGAGAAGCAGAGGGATCTGGGGGCAGTTAAGAAAGCTTATGGGATGTTAGCTTTTATAGGTCGAGAGATAGAGTTTAGAGTCGCGAGGTAGTGATGCAACTCTATAAAACTCTGGTTGGATCACACTTGGAGTACTGTGTCCAGATCTGGTCACCTCAATACAGGAAGAATGTGGAAGCATTAGAAAGGGTACAGAGGGGAATTACCAGGATGCTACCTGTTTTAGAGAGTATGCAGTATGATCAGAGTTTCAGGGAGCAATTTCTTTACTCTTTGGAGAGAAGGAGGATGAAAGGAGACGTGACTGAGCTATGCAAGATATTAAGAGGAATAGATAGAGTGGACAGCCAGCGCCTCTTTCCCAAGGCACCACTGCTCAATACAAGAGAACATGGCTTTAAGGTAAGCGGTGGGAGGTTCAAAGGGATTAGTAGAGGAATGTTTTTCACTCAGAGTGGTTGGTGCGTGGAATGCACGGCCTGAGTCAGTGGTGGAGGCAGATACACTAGTGAAATTTATGAGACAAGTGGATGGGTATATGGAGGAATTTAAGTTGGGGTGCTATATGGGAGGCAGCTTTTAAGTATTGGCACAACATTCTGGGCCGCACGGCCTGTACTGAGCTTTATTATTCTATATTCTATGTTCTATATTTCCTCGTTATTCTTCTTTCATCGGACAGCAAGAACCACCGTACGATGTTTCATGGTCGGGATGAGGGTGTGGGACTTCCAAAACAAAAGGTTTACCAGAAACGTAGTCTGGAATAAATTAACGTGTTCTTGGAGATAAAAGAAACTGATCTGACATCATAGAAGGTCGAGGGCAGGTAAGTTACCTATTTAAAATAAAGACAGACAGAATCTGTGTGAGGCCTGTTTTGTGTTGTCGGTGTCAGATATGGAAAGTCCGAGAGACTCCCGTCCACACGGACAACTAGATCTTCTCCAGATGCGTTGAGCTGCAGCTGCTTAGAGACCACGTTGGCGAACTGGTGATGGAGCTCGATGACCTTCGTTTGGTCAGGCGGTGTGAGCATTTAATAGCGACGAGCTATAAACAGTAAGTCACCCTGAACCACAGGCGACAGAGAAGTGGGTAACAGTCAGGAGAGGAAAGGGCAGGAAGCAGGTATACGCCGGAGTATACGACAGAGGCTGCCCCTCTTATCAACAAGTATTCCTGCTTGAGTACTGTTGCGGGGTGTGGGGTGGCTAGCCAACCTGGAGGAAGCATCTCGGGCACAGAGTCCGGCCTTGTGGATCAGGCCGGTAGGGAAAGGAAGAGGATGGCAGCAATGTTAGGGGACTCTAAACGTTCAAGTTCAGATAGGCAATTCTGTGGACGCAGGAGAGAAACGCGGATAGTAGTTTGCCTCCCACGTGCCAGGTTTCGGGATGTTTCTGATCGCGTCCCCGATATCTTGAAGTGGGAAGGAGAACAGCCAGAGGTCGTGGTACATATTGGTATCAACGACATTGGTAGGAAAATAAAGGAGGTCCTGACAATGGACAACAGGGAGTTAGAAAAGAAGTTGAGAAGCAGGACCTCAGACGTAGTAATCTCGGGATTACTACCTGTGCCACGTGACAGTAAGTACAGGAATAAAATGCGATGGAGAATAAGTGAGTGCTTGAGGGATTGGAACAGGGGACGGGTATTCGGATTTCTGGATCATTGTGAAGTTTTCTGGGGCTGTTGTCAATTGTACCAAAAGAACAGGTTGCACTTGAATCCGAGGGGGACCAATATCGTGGCGGCAAGGTTTGACTGCTGGAGAGAGTTTAAATTAAAATTGCTTGTGGGTGGTGGAACCGGACAGAAGTGACGGAGGACAGGGAGTTTGGCTCACAAGTAGAGGACGTTTGGAGACAGTGCGAAAGGGAAAGATTCTGAATGTTAAAAAGGCCTGAACAGATGGGGTATGGCAACGTTATTTCCCAGGGTAGGGGATTCTAGGTCAAGAGGGCACGACTTCAGGATTAAAAGACGTCCTTTTGGAACTGAGGTGATGAGAAACTACTTTCGTCAGAGGGTCGCAGATTTGTGGAACTTGCTTCTGCGAGCGGCTGTGGAGTCCAAATCATTGGCTGTGTTTAAGCTGAGACATAGATAGGTTCTTGAATAGCAAGGACATCAAAGGGTATGTGGTGAAGGCAGGCGAGTGGGGATGACTGGAAGAAATGGATTATCCCATGATTTAATGGGGAGCAGGCTCGATGGGCCGAATAGCCTACTTCTGCTGCTTTATCTTATGGTCTTATGAATACCACTAATTACAGACCATCAATTTGAATAAGTCTCTTGAACCACTACTCTCCGTCTTTCACGCGCAAGCTAGTTCTGAATTTCAACACCCAATTCGCGGTGGACAGTATTCATCCTAATCTTCTGGATTAGTCTCCTGGAAGGGATTTTGTTAATGAGTTTAGTAAAATAGATGCAGACATCATCCTCTGCTGTACCTTCATCAAACACTTTTATTTTCTTGTCAGAAAACTCAGTCAAGTTTTCAAGTCGGAACCTACTGCACAAGAAGTCATGATGTCTCTACATAATTAGGATCAGGCTTCCTAATGCAGATATATCCTAACCCTAAGAAGTTTCTCCAGCATGTCCCGAATAATGGACGTAAGACCTACCAGTTCGCTATATTTTCTCTTTGTCCCTTCTCACATAAAGGCATAACATTCGCTACTCATCCATCCTCTGTATCCTCGTCTGTGCTTAGGGAGGATACAACGATTCTGGTCAATGCTCCAGCAATCTAGTCTCTGGGTTCACTCAAAAACCTGCACTAAAACTCATCAGGCCCCAGAATGTTTACAACTTTAAGGCCCTTTGCTCCCTCCTCCTTTACCTACAAATGCCCTAACATATTTATGCATGCAACGCTGTCGCCAAGTCCTCCATATCTTTTTCCTTGTTAAATACTGAAGCAAATTAGTTGTTAAGGTTTTCACTTACATTCTGCATATCCAAGAAAATGTTCCCCTCTTATCCTTGTGTGGTCCTATTCTGTTCCTTGTTGTCGTCTTGTTCTTGATGTGTGTACAGAGAGCCTCAGGGTTCACCTTAATTCTACTAGACAAGGACTATTCATGGCCCCTCTTGGTTTTGGTAAATCCCTTTTTTAGCTTTTTTTGTCTTTTTCATAACTTTTATCTGCTGCATTTGATCCCAATTTCCAAAGAATGACATACTTTTCATTTTTCTTCTGAACTAAATTCATCACCGCTCTGGACATCAAAGCTCACATTTTCCTCCATCCCATTCTTTCCTTCAAACAGCAACCTGCTTTTTCGGTACTCTGTGCAATTGATCTCCATCCACGTCTGACGTAGATTTTTCAGAAGAAAAACATGTATTTCCAATTATCTCTTCTTGGTCCTGTGTAATTCCTATATCATTTGCACTTTCCCAATTTAAGAATCTCCCGCCCTTATCTAGAGCTGTGCTGAAGTTGAAGGAATTATGCTATCTGCTTTGTAGCTACTCACCCACTGAGGGGTCAGATAATTCAGCAGATGCATTACCCAACACCAGATAGTAGCATAATCCCATCAGTTTGATTGCACCCCTTCCTGTTCTTGAGTTCTATAAAATGGACTCAGTGTCTGAATCCTCCACGGGGTCTTCCCTGAGTGCAGCTGTGATATTGTTCCTGATTAGTAGTACAACTCACCCCTCTATTAACTCCTCCTCTATCTTTTCTAAAGCGTTGAAAGCCTGAGACATCAATCACCCATCCCTGCCCTTCTCCCAGCCAAGCCTCTATAATGGCCACAACATTGCAGTTCCATGCACATCTCCATGTTCTATGTTCATCACCAATACCCATAATACTCCTCACATTCAACGACACTCCCTTCAAACTATCCATCTCATCATACCTGCTAATTTGAATATTTCTGTCCATACTTTCCCTGATATATAACCTTACGGCCGTTCCTTTACTTATCAACTTGGTCGCAGATCCAAGTTAAACTATTTTAAACCCTTCCTGTGTACCGGAAAGTAATCTCCAGGCCAGCATATTAATCCCCTACAGTTCAGGTATAGCTCATCCCTCTGCTACAGGTCACCCCTTGCTCAAAGGGTCCAGTGATCCAAGCTTGAAAGTCTGAACCATCTCCTCAGCCACTCATTCATTTGTGTTCTCATCCCATTCCTACCGACACTAGCTTCTTGCACCGGCAGTAATACGAAGATTAATACCTGGATGTCCTTCTGTTCACTCTCATTCCGATCTATATAAGCTCACTGTGTGGAGCCTCTTCCATTTTGACAATGACATTGGAGACAATACCGACCATGTCATCTGGCTGTTCGCTCTTCCCCTTGAGATTATCCTCCATCCGCTCTGATGCATCCTGGACCGTAGCACCCAAGAAGCAACACATTATCCTGCGGTCTCCATTGTGGCCACAGTATCCCCTGTGTGTACACCAAGCTACAGAGTCTCCTGTCAGAAATGCACTGTCAGAGGAACCACCAGGGTTTCTTCATCACGTTTTAAACTTAAAAGATGTCCGTAGAATTCGGTAGAGACAAACGTTTCCAAAAGTGTTAGTGGACTCAAGTTGACTGTCTGAGAACCTCGCTTAAAAACAGCTACACTCTTGACATTGAAGATCTCGGAGATCAGGCACACAGGCCAAGAGTTGAATGGTGGAAATCGAAGGTGACCGGAATCGTTTCATTCCAGAGACCTAAGACGATCTGAATGGTGCGTTCATTGGCCGCAAGATATTGTTCGCAGTGTACATGGCTGACAGGAGGAAAGAGACGATCTGAGAGACGGGAGTTCCCGTGGTCAGAGTCAAGGCCATAGCGAGGACAATTACGTCTCTTGGACACTGAGCCCGAGTTCACTGCCAGGGGCTGAATTACATTTTCACCTTCCCTGTGATCATTTGGCAGAGATATCGACATACTATTAGACCAGTAAGATATGAATGAATGTAAAAGGATCTAGTGCTTTCCCAGAGTATCTGCCAAATAAACCTTCCTCGGGCTTCCCGCCGAGTACATATATCGCTAATAACTGAATTCTCAAAGCCACCGGCAATCATTACCTTATGGAGGTGGCAGAGTTTGTCATCGAAACTTTGGTTATAATCGACACCTGCACCCGGCCGGAGACCAAATATGAATGAATATTCTGATAGTATGTGTCTTGTGTGACTTTGTTTTCCCTGGAGCTGAGGAAGGTAAGAGTGATGTTTGAGATTTTGAAAGGTTGTAAACGTCATATGTGGATAAATAATAGGAAACCTTTCCATTAAAATCTGTAAGTTTCACTTCCATGCACATGTGAGGTGATGCAGGTGGAGAGTCTAAGCAGGGCCAGGTAGCTCTGCTGAAACTAGAGAAGCACAAGTTGCAGCACACATGAAGTGCTGTGTACACTCCTGGTCATTACACCACAGGGCCATACAGACACAGCAACATTAACGTTAGGAGAAGGAACCCCTACTCCGCTGTGCAAGCGCACTTTTCCATTCAATATTACACATTAATTGGATAGAACCCGAGCTTCATATTCCGATATACACACGGTAAACTTTCACCTCCTTGTTGGTCAGGTACCCACTAACAGCTGTCGGAAAAGTAATCATAACTATGTCCCCATTTCCTTTATGGTAAAAACAAGGTGCAAAGTCACAGGAATGATTAAGAAATCACACTGAAAGCCCTTACCACAGGTCGTAATGACAACAGATCGCACTGTTATGAGACGAGAAATATGAGATGAATCAATGGCCTCGCAATAGCGACCGAATGATTTTGCGCCTTATGATTTACCTTTCCATGCACCTGTTATAATTTATTCTGCATTTTGTTACACTTTTAGCTTGTACTGGCACAATGCACTGGATTGTTTATTTGACCCAGTATGCTAATACATCAACAAGAGGGGAAGACTGTCTGGATTTGATATTCTGTAACATTTCGGATAGAACTTTGAGTAGTGAAGACCGACAGGTATAGAATGAATCCCACAGTCTCACCCTATACCAGAGACAAGCGGAAACAGGAGGTACATCGCAATCTTGTTATACACACCCTCCCCCTACTATTGTCTCCCTCCGATTCTGTCTTCATGTCTCTCACATTACGCTTCTATTTCTCTCGTTCTTTTCCTGCTATCCTGGATATATTCATCTCCCAATTTCTAGTACTTTTTGTTATTATTTAACCAGTTTTCCTATTCCTTTGCTGATTGAAACATATCTTTTCAACTTTCTTTTGACATTTGAATGATATGGGTTGCACATAAAAGGCTGTTACATCAGCGACATCACACACAAAATACTGGTGCAACTCAGCACAGTTCCTTGCCTTGCCTTGAATCTCCAGCATCTGCAGATTGTCTCGTGTTTGTACATTAGCAACGTGTTCATTTTACCCGTTCCATTCTGATCTCGGTCTCTCTACTCTGTTTGGATTTGTATGGGTGTGGGTGTGTGTGAGAGAGAGAGAGAGAGAGAGAGAGAGAGAGAGAGAGAGAGAGAGAGAGAGAGAGAGAGAGAGAGAGAGAGAGAGAGAGAGAGAGAGAGAGAGAGAGAGAGCGAGAGCGCGCGCGCGAGAGAGAGAGAGAGAGAGAGAGAGAGAGAGTAATCAGGAAGAAGGAATCGGTCAGCGCCACTGGTCTCCTTTCTTTGATGAAAAACTAGCCAGCATCTGCAGATTGTCTCGTGTTTGTACATTAGCAACGTGTTCATTTTACCCGTTCCATTCTGATCTCGGTCTCTCTACTCTGTTTGGATTTGTATGTGTGTGATTGTGTGTGTGTGTGTGTGTGTGTGTGAGAGAGAGAGAGAGAGAGAGAGAGAGAGAGAGAGAGAGAGAGTAATCAGGAAGAAGGAATCGGTCAGCGCCACTGGTCTCCTTTCTTTGATGAAAAACTAGCCAACAAAAGGATGCAATCTTTAAATGCATCTTCTTCGTGACAAAGCTCAGTCTTTGCATTTAAAGCTACTTCCTCCAGGGACACAGACGAGCTAATGCCTAAGCATTTTGATGTATTTATTTCCAATTGCCCCGTTATTTACATCAGAGACCATGGTGATGAAGTAAAGTGCGTCTTCACCGCTGTAGGATTTCAGCGAATGGGACTATTTCTTTGGGATTGAGCGGGTCGAGCAGCGTTCCTCCAGCGGTTTGTGATGTTCGGCTCTCTGCTTCTGGTCTGTGCAGCTGCACTGCATTTGAAAATACGGTGTCTGTACAACCCGCGGAGATTATGCCAATTCAATGTTTGCATCTGTATGTGAGAGGTTGTCTGAGTTTCTTGCAACCATCACACCGCTAACCTGTTGTCACACTTTAGAAAATTCTCGGAGCTCCGTGCTCTAAGACAAAACTGCTGTGGATTTTTAATAACTATGTGCGGTATGACTAAATATAAAACAGTTGATGGAGAGCACTTTGACCTTGTTGATGAGTCAATTAAAGCAAGCGACGTGGTGCTTCATCGTTATCAATACGGTGAATTGTATTCTGTTCAAATTGCATCAGACACCGTTGAAGATATCTGACTGCGTCATCGAGATTGCTGCTGGTCGATGAATTCCTCTCCCCTGCTTCCCTGTGAAGATTCAATGGGAGGTGTCATGTCTGTCTGTGAGGTTATGTTGGACTGCGCTGTATCTGTTGGAATCAGTCAATGTTCTGTTGTAAAGTCAGTGAGTTTGCAAATACTGGAATAGGAAAAAAAATCTCGGGGAATAATTGAAAAACTAAGCCCCGATCAGCCTGGATGGAAAAAGAAACAGGTTAACACTGGTGTCAGGGGTCTCTCTGAGAACAGTTCTAATAAGAGACACTTTCATTGTTTTTCCATATATTCTGCTGTGACTGGATGAGTGTTTCCAGCATTTCCAGTTTTTGTTTCGTCCGTCGGCTGTTCTGTCGCTGACAGGGATGGCCATGGAAGTTGATGATCGTCAGTTGGAAGAATCTCGCATTCGATGTCCGGATTTATTAATTTCATCGAAAAGCGCTGGTAGAAAATGTACTATCCAGTATTGACTCTGAGGAGGTAGTTGCACAGTTTTAGCATTCCGCTGCCACTTCAAATTCCGGTCATCAGTAAAGAATCCGTATTCAATTCTTATGACTTTATTTTACGGTGTGGACTCCTTATCTGTCTCGGCCAGCTCTGCGCCCTCTCTCGACCCTTCTATCCTCAAACGCAACAATATTACAGGATTCCCTCAAACTGCTCCATTGGCCTCTGCTCAGTATTTTCTCAAATTGCTGTCCCCTGTCTCTCTTCCAGTGAACTTGGTGGCGATTGTGATCCTGTCCCGGGGGAAGTGCGGTCTTTCCAAATGTGTCACTCGCTACCTGGTGGGAATGGCAGCTGCCGATCTCCTGGTCGTTATCTCGGATCCGCTGCTGAACTGGACTGTTCTGATTTATTTTCCCCGACCATTCCTGTCCATCATTCCTGTGTGCAGTCTCGGTGGATGGTTGATTCCTGCGAGCACTGCGGCCTCAGTCTGGCTGACTGTCGCTTTCACCGTCGATCGATTCGTGGCTATTTGCTGAGAGAAGCTGAAAACAAAATATTGTACCGAGAGAACGGCGGCTGTGGTTTTCGGGACAGTCAGTGTGCGGCCTGTCTGGAGGCTGTCGCCATGTCCTTTGTGTACGGGCCTGGAAAAATAATTGATGAAGTTCCCTGGGATTGTGTTCCTTAAGCGAGATTCAAAAACTCTCCCTCATGGGCGGCATTTGAGATGTTTCACCGCATATTAACCCCTTGTGCCCCATTCTTTCTGATTTTGCTGTTCAATATTCTGAATGTAGCTGATTCTAGCGGCCAATCGAGCCCGCACGGGTCTCCGGGGACAAAAGAGAGGAGAAAGTGACAGGGACCGGGAGATGGAGAACCAACGCAAATCCATCGTTTTGCTCTTCAGCGTAACCGGTAGTTTCATATTGTTGTTGGGGACGATGGTGGTATTTTCTATCTACAGACGGATTTCAATGAGTTTTGTTTCTTTTCTCTCACGGATCTCCGTTACATTGCTGACCTCACATCTGGAATGCTGCAGGTTCTGAGTTCCTGCACCAACACTTGTATTTACGCCGCGACTCAGAGCAAATTCCGAGGGGAACTAAAAAATGCTGTGAAATACCCACTGAATCGGATTTTGAAACTCACGAATCGTTAGAAATAAACGTTGTAAAGTATTAAAATTCAGCTGCCTTCATGCTTCCTATGCCATCCCCCCATTTGTCAGTAAATGGAAACAATGTGATAAAGAGAGTTAGAAAACAAACACAGGAAAACCGGCAGATACTCGAAATACAAAACAACACACACAGAATCAGATTCTAATGAAAGGTCACGGCTCGAGAACTCAGCAGGCCAGACGGCATCCAGGGAAAAGCGTAAACTCTCGACGTTTCGGGTCAAGTCCCTTCATCAGAGTTCTGACACCTGTTCACTCTTTTACATTTTGTGTGTGTTGCCTTTGAGCTGTTTACAGATGATCCCGACGGCATCACTGGCTTCACCATGCTGGAGAAATCCACTTTTCTCCTCACGACCCGCCCTGTTTATTTGAAGATTGAGGCGAACCTGTTACCTCTGCTTCCCGGTTCTGACTGAACTGCCTGAACTTGGAGTATTACTTCGTCTGTATGAAGCACTCCTGCTCCCGTCTTTCCCTGTCCTTTCTTTCACATTCCTTTTCTCCTCTTTCTCTAACTATGAGTTCTTCCTCTCTCTGACACGTTAAACTGAAAAGCCACGCTGTGAACCAGGAGAGTGAATATTGAACAGGAAATGCCCTCAATGAGGAGGATCAACCAGTATCCCAGGACATTTTATGCATACACTGAAAAAAATAGTAAACTGGGGAGAGGGCAGGACCACTCAAAGACAAAGAATGGAGATTATTGCTGGAGCAAGAGTTAGAATGAGTGGAAGAAAATAAATACTGTGCATTCACCGGTGGTCACTGAGGAGGAGGAGATGGAGGAAAGCGAGATCATGAACGGGTATGATGACATTATCGGGCTTTTAGATATTAAGGGGTTGTTGAGTTTCTGAAAGAGTATTGACGTGGTAAATCATTTTGAGCGATTTAGTCTATTGAGGGGCACAGACAACATTCAAGTAAACATGAGGTTTAAACTGACATCATGCTCAACACACACACACAGTGAGCTGAAAGGATTGCCACTGTGCTGTACATCCACTGTTTATTGGTCAATGACTTGAGGTCCAGTGGTCAAAGGACAAAGGGGTATGGGATGAAAATTTAATGTCTTCTCTAATTGTTGTTCTCATCTGTGTTGCGGGGACAACCAATCAGTGTTCAAGGAGGAACTGGACATGACCGTCAGGGGAAATAACTTGCCAAGCTGTTGGAAGAGAGCGGGGATCGAGGCAATGGGAATGATGTACAAATAGCTATGAAAGAATTGATGGTTTGAATGGTCTACCGCATGTCACAATTATCCTGTGCCCACTAATGATATCAAAAACAGTCTGGTCTGCAATTCATGGACACTATGAAACACCGCCCTCCCAATGTACACCTTTCAGGATGTAACTGAAGGTTGATAAAGGAAAAACTTGAGATTTTGTGTGTGCTTCATTTTCCAAAGGTTTTTCTTACGAAAACAGAAAGAGGGACGGAAATGTAGGCAGGTTATGAGAAGTTGTAAAAGCAACCGAGTGGTGTGTGACCATAATTTCCCCAATATTGACTGAGATTCTTCATCCAGAAGCTGCAGGCAGCCAATTTTCTGTTGTCCTCGAGAATGTTACAAGCATTTCCAGCCAACGATATGCAGTTTTCTATCCAATTTAGCATATCATTTAAATTTTGACAAACTTCTATAGATATACGATGGATAATATCTTGACTAGTTGCATCATGGTCTGGTTTAGAAAAATCAAAGCCATTGACTGAAATAACTATTCCATCACACCTAAAGCCCTCCCCGCCCCTGAGAACATCTACAAGAGGCACAGTCACAGGAAAGCAGCATCCATCATCAAGGAGAGCATCATCCAGGTGATGTTGCCTTCTCGGTAGTGTCATCAAGAAGGAGTTACAGGAGCCTCAGCTCCCAGAACAAAAGTTTCAGTAAAAGCTATTGCCCCCCAAACGTCAGGACTTTGAAGCAGAGGGAATAATTTCACCCACTGCAACAATGAACTCACATTCTAAATATCTGTTCTCGGTATTCACTTCGTAGCTATTACCATTTTGTTTTGTTCTGTTTTATTTACACAATTTGTTGTCTTAGACGTATCTGTATTTTGGTGTTTTGTCCATCTTAGCTGTGTGGCCGCATACAACCATAGGGGAGTCTTTAGGGGCTTTCCTAAGACGATTTCAGCTGGTGACAATCCCGTTTTTACTCAGACGGGAGTGTGTGGGGGGGGGGGGTGGCTGTCATATGGAATAATGCAAAGGGGAAAATACCGTTATCCAATTAAGCCCCTTTCCTCCGTAAGTGTCGCCAAATTGTTATTTTTTTCAACGTACCATCTGCCCTTTCCACTATACTGGCCGCCTGGGAATGGTGAAAGCAATGTTTTTGAATAGATAAGGTATTGCATACTTCCTCATGTAATTTTGCTACAAACTCTGGACCTTTATCTGAGCTCAATATTTCTGGTAACCCATACCAGGGGATCACTTCTCGCAGCCGTATTTTAGCTGTATTATTCGTGGCAGGGATTGCCTCGATCCATCAAAGAAGCATATCTACAATCACTAGGCAATATTTATAACAATGCAGGAGAGGTAGTTAAAAAAGACCAATTTTCAAACATGCAAAGGTGCCTCCAGTTGAGACCTTTCCAACATTGTTCTTTCAGCACATTAAACATGCTATTGCTTACTTTGCTGCCACTTGCTGAAATTTCGGATGCCACCATGTTTGCAGCAAACTGTTTACCCTTCCCTCCTTTCCGAGATGAGTGCAAGTATAAATATAATCAAGGATGATTTGTAGAAATTATGGAGGGACGCAGACCTGTCCCGCAGGTGTGAACCAGAGGCCCGTCACGGGACCCAGCTTAGAGCCCAACTGTGACCATAATCTGCGTTGCTCTTCAGGGACAATGCCCTGGAACGTACGTACGCTTCCGTTTGGCATACCCGTGCTGTCTGCGAGGCGCAGGGGATTTTGCTGGGACACCGATGGAACTATAATGTAGAATGTCTGAGCTGCGGCTATGGGATCCTCATTAGAAATGTCATTACTGGCGGAGATTTTATCAGACTGGCTTTTATAAGCGGAGCATTTGATAATGGCCAATGTTTTTGGAAGTTGCAAGGCAGTGAGGAGATTCCGTACATTGCTAATAGGATGTCCGGACGAAGTGAGGAAACCCCGGCCTTCCCAAAGCGCTCCGTAGTTCTGAGCTACCCCGAAGGCGTATCGAGAATCGGTGTAGATGTTTGCACGTTTGTTGGCGGCGAGGATGCAGGGACGAGTGAGGGAAAATCATTCAACTTTTGTGCTGGTTCTATGGCTACCTGCCTGAGCACCATG